>NC_134406.1:220962625-221009263 GCF_038048845.1 Mixophyes fleayi | reverse complement strand
TGACCTGTGCTTTTCATGTGGCTATTCCAGAAAATGTTATATTATCTCCTACTTTGTATTCAGGGCTGCCATCAGAAACTGTGAGGCCCAGTACAAAATAATCTGGCAGCCCCCCCCCCACCTCCCCATAAATGACTCACCCTCTTCTCTGTACATGCGCCCCCTCCCCCGCATCGCAGTACATTCCGCCTTTCCCTCATCACAGTACTTCCCCCCTTCCTTATCACAGTACGTGCTCAGTTCCTCCCTCATTGCAGTAAATGTTTCCGTCTCCCCATCCCATCACAATAAATGTTCTCCTCCCTCATCCCATCACAGTAAATGTTTCCCTCTCCCCATCCCATCACAGTAAATGTTCTCCTCCCTCATCTTTCACAGTAAATGTTGCCCTCTCCCCCATCTCATCACAGTAAATGTTCCCCTCCCTCATCCCATCACAGTAAATGTTGCCCTCTCCCCCATAACAGTAAATGTTCCCCTCCCTCTATCCTAGCCCAGTAAATGTTCCCCTACCCCCAATCACAGTAAATGTTCCCCTCTCCCCCACAATCACAGTAAATGTTCTCCTTTACCCCCATCCCATCACAGTAAATGTTCTCCTTTACCCCCATCCCATCACAGTAAATGTTCTTCTCTCCCCCATCTCATCACAGTAAATGTTCCCCTCCCTCATTCCATCACAGTAAATGTTGCCCTATCCCATCACAGTAAATGTTCCCCTCTCCCCACCTCATTGCAGTAAATGTCCCCTCCCCCATCCCATCACAGTAAAAATTCCCCTCCCCCAATCACAGTAAATGTTCCCCTCTCACCCCCATCCAATTCACAGTATATGTTCCCCTCTGCCCCCCATCCCAGTGATGGTGATGACGTCACTGTACCGTGCTGTCCCAGTCTATCAGTGCCTGGGAGCCGCCATATCATGAAGGAAAAGGGAGCCGGTCAATTAGACTAAGGGGCCTGGTCAGTCCACCAGCCTGATAACAGCCCTGTTTGTATTTATGTTTTATGGTCATCCATGTCTTTTACTTCTGAAGAAATACACCTTCTGCATACAAAGTCTCCCAAAGGCATGACCATCCACATTGGTTCATGGGAAATGATAAATGGAAGGACATGTTGATGTTTGTAACACTCATTATACTAATCTGACATATCAGGACACACTAAATAACTAACGCTGTTTGCTCTTTTAATTATTAAGTTAAATGTTGAATGTGACTTAAAATAGTGCAAACTCTAGTTTTATATAGGAATTCAAGGACAATCATCAATCTTGGCTATCAAAGATTGCGCAAATGCTGGGTAAGTGATGTATTCCACTATATATACTGCTTTCTATGTGAAGTCCTGAGTTATGTATATGTAACTAAAACATTGGAGTCAATTGGGACAAACACCTTTTATGGAGATTATTGATTGTTCTTTGAGTGCCACCTTGTCTGGATTCTATTCACAGCTCTCTTGGTGGTTATTCTTAAACAATAACAATTAGGCAGTAGGGACAATAACTATCTCATCTGTACTTGCAAATGTGGATTTTCTGAAATGACTCAATGTATCCTCTTCTTTACTTGCCTATTCATTTTTACACATATCACAATGTTACATTTCAAAGTAATTATTTATCTGCAACCTTTTTGTTCATATTGGTGTGAAAAAGCACACATTGTAATTACTTTTCTATGAAAAAGCAATAAGCACTGACTTAGAAGTTGTTCTTACTGCATATATACAACTAAATTCTTAATTTCACACTTTCTTCAAAAAATGCTTCTGGTAAATTAAATTAGAGCTTAGTATAATAAAAAAAATGTGTGTTGACATTAAAAGTGAAATTATTAATAGTTCAATTTCTATGTACATTTTAGAAAAAATAAAAAGAAGCCCTGAAGCTAGTAAAAAATAAGCAAGGTGTAATGGAAAATAAATTAAAAGAGGGACTGGAAGAAAATAAACTATGCACTTTTGTACTTGGGTATCTTACAGTTATGTTTGAACTAATTTAGTGACAATGGACCTAATTCATTAAGAAAGTTAGGCAAGAAATTGAATAAGTTTTCTTACTCAAGTTTTCTGGACAAAACCATGTTGCAATGCTATGGGTGCAAATTAGTTTATTATTTTGCACATAAGGAAAATACTGGCTTTTTTTTTCATATAGCACACAAATGCTTGATAGCTTATTTGTATACTGAAACTTAAAGTTGATATAGGAAAAAAAGGCAGCATTTTCCTAAACTATCATGCACCCTTTGCATTGTAACATAGTTTTGTCCAAGAGAAAACTTAAGTAACAAAAATGGGTACTTCCCTTCATGAATAAGACCCAATGTGAAAATGTATATTAACCCATAATATCAACCAGCAATTATCATTAATTGGCCTAGTGTAAGTTAAACTATGAAATCAAATATCTAAATGGTTGTTTATGGATTACTTCACATTTCATTTTGTTAATAAATAGAGATGGTCTAAAAATGTCACATTTTAGAATCAGTTCAAGCCTGTTCAGCAGTGTATGCAGTTCAAGTTAAAAATAAAATATTAAAATACTTTTATAATGATTGCAAATATTATTTTGAATGTGTTTAAAAAATACAAAAACACTAGTTTTAACATGAACAGCAAATTCAAATGGAAAACATGAACTCATGAACTGCAAACATGAACCTTAAATAATTGGAGTCCATAGCCGATAGCGCAGTGAACAGGTCTTGAGTTCAAGCCATGGTAAATTACCATGATATATATATATATATATATATATATATATAATGGTAATTTCCCATGGCTTGAACTCAAGATCTGTTCACTGCACTATCGGCTATGGACTCCAATTATTTAAGGTTCATGTTTGCAGGGTATGCTGGCACTTCTGGTTTCCCAAGTGTTAGCATCCTCTGGCAGCCATAGGTATGCAGCAGTTTGTAGTACTGCAAGTGCCAACATGCCCAAACACTTAATGGCAGCCTGTGCATACTGAGACCTGTAGTGCACCATGGACAAAATGAATTTCTACACTTAAACAATTAATTTTACCCCACATCCGTAGCCCTAGGGATGTGGGAAAAGATCTAGTGCTATCAGCATGGTGCTGGTTAAATCTAGGGGGGGTCTGCATTTTTTTGGGTGGAACCAAGCTCCCTAGACAATCCAGCCCCATGCTGACCAGGCATTATGGCAGGGGGACCCTACAAAGCCTAGTGCTGGTAATAATAAAATCGGGGGAGCCCTACATTTTTTGTCCTCCAGATTTGCTAATACCAGCCTAGACTGGCATCACTAGGGTTGGTTAAGGTGTTTTGGAAGGGGGGACATCTATTTATATATGTTGACAGTTGTAATGTCAACATAACAACACTGTACACATTTTACATGTTGATATTTTAGATGTGCAGACATAATGCATGTCAACATTTTAACTGTGTAGACATTATGAGCATATACACATTATGACTGTCAACAGTATGGTGTAGACATTATGAATGTTGACATTTTATATCCAATCCTATGGGATTCCCCTGGATTAAAAAGTATTGTTAAAATTAAAGTAAAAACAATTTTTTCTCAACATCGTGAATTCTTGGTCTAAAGACAGTATGTACAGTATGTCAAGGTTCATAGAAGTTTAAGTCCCTCTGTGTCACGAGCCGCATCCTAGTGTGAACTAGCAGTCAGGCGTGTGCTCTAGTTTCTATGCTCTCTTATTATCCTTGTGGCATAGATGTAGGAGAGTGTAGGGACATCCTCCAACTCCATGGGGGGCTCTCATATGATTTAAACTGGTTAATTTATATTTTTATACATGCTTCCTGGTTTATGTTATTACCTATGCCAGTTCTAGCTAGTAATTAATTAGCAGCCTCCTGAGGCTGATTGTCAGCGCTGTCCTCCTCTGTCCTGATTGGCTCTTAGTACTATTTAAGGCAGTGAGGTCTGAGCCTCACTGCCGGTTATAGTGTCCTGTTCCAGTACTGCTGCCTGCTATTGTTCCTGTGTTTGGTGTTAAAACCTGAGATTGATTACCCGTGTATGACCTTTGCCTTTTTCTGCATTCTGAACCTGTGCTAGTGACCCTGATCTATTGCCTATACCCGGATTCTGAACCACTGCTAGTGACCCCGACCTATTGCCTGTCCCTGGATCAGGGCCGGATTAAGGGAATGGAGGCCCCTGTGTTAAGGGGGCCTCCATTCCCCTGTGAGGGCCCCCCCGGTGATCCGAGCCACCCCCCTGGGTGAGCTGAAAGGCCCCCCCCCCGACACTTACCTCCTTCTCCTCCTTCCCCGGCGCGCTCTTTACTGAGGAGATCTCGTGAGAGTAAGATGCCCCTGCCCCCGATCAATACTGCTGCTGAGCAGTTTCAAGGGCCCCCTGGATGCCCGAGGCCCCTGGGCTGTAGCCTAGTTAGCCCTAGGGTTAATCCGGCCCTGCCCTGGATACTGAACCTGTGCCTGTGACCTTGACCCTTTTACCTGTACCTGACATTCTCTCTGGTGCTCTGTCCAGTCCGCTGATCTCTGGCCTGCCGCTACTCTGTGTGCTACCTCCTGTATCTGTGTGCTGCCGTGTTAGCATAAACTCATACTACTCTGAGCATAAGACCTGGGGGCATCCGAGTACCTGTGAGCGTAACCAGTCTCTACGGGAAAGGCGGCTGCTAAAGGTGAAGACCTCTTCTACGTGTTCTATGAGTTTATGCCGCACTGGTGGCCATAACACTCTGTGACTCTGAAAGGAGCCTTTGCATAAAATATCTGCCGTAAACTCAGCAAGACGATGATGCAGCAAGTGATATGAGACCATTATGATCATTGAAACAAATCATTAATTGTTGAATACTAGTATTACAAATTGTTAAGTACAGAAATTGTCATTTTAGTAATTATTTAATTTACCAGTAAGATTCATTAGAAACACTCATTTCTATGTTTGCAACAAATAAATGTGTGTTTTGTGCATTCTGCTGGCCCATACAACCTGTGTCTAAGACTATTATGGAACCCTTCCCTCCTTGATCACACTCAAAACATTATCAATGATTTACTTACAACAAAGTCCCCCTGAAATTATTGAACTTTTTTTTTTATCCTGTTTTTAATGTATCTTTTCTTTCCTACCATTTTTTAACCACAGAACCACACACTAGTCAGTCAGTTTAAGTTTATTCATTATTACTTGCATTTTAAAAAATTAGGGATGTATCCTCTAGCCTCCTTCAGCTATAACTAACTAGGCATACCTACTGAGGAAGCATCTGCATCAACAAATACTAAGAAATTGAATTGTATGGATAATATTGGGAAATATATTTGGAGTAAAACAGTACTGGACAAAGGGCACATGTTCAAAATGTATTGCACAATATAAATTTACCTCTGGAGACTCTACACAAATCTACATTAGACAGTTACGAAAACGCCAGTGAAACTGCATGTGAAACAAAATTGTATTTACGGTTGGGACAATGGAGGACTCTTGATTTGCTCTCTTGCATCTATTTGCAGCTAAAACAAGTAAGTTTAACATGCATCCAAAATATGCTGCCACACCACCTCTGCTCCTGACTGCAGACCCAAGTAGGTATGGCATCATTGGCACCAATAGTTCCATTACCATACCCATATATATATGTAACTATATGTTCTTGTAAAATAGAGTGGCAAATCTTGACTGATACTTTTATTTTTTTATTGAAATATTATTGACTCAACATCTCAAATGCCCTATTTCTTTTATAAAATTAAACTTCTTGTAGCACATTAAAACCTGTTATAGAAGCACAGCAATGTGTCCTAATACACTAGTTGGGATTCACAGCTATACATACCTGTGACAGTCATACACTGAATCAGTTCTACAATTTCAGCCTCATCTGACTTGGGGCTATAATGATGAGGTCTCTAAAATCGGATGATTCTGTTGCTTATTAAAGTCCATGTTGTAATAACTAAATGGATTGATTTCATTTGTCTATTTCTTTGAATGCATGATATATAAGCAAACACAAGAAGTTAAACAAATTTTGGGCATATAATTATGTATATAGAGCTCCATTTTTAGAGCAGAGCAGCTCTATTGGTAATATTGTATTATTACATCCAATGCAGATCTGCTCAAAAATGGATTAATGTCATTGCCAAAAATGTGTACTTTCAGTCTGCCTCAGCCTCTTCTCTGGCAAGGTCCTCCAGCTAACGGCAGCAAAAAGCATCCAACCAGAGGCAATTATGGAGGAAAGAGTGTAAATGTGCTGCTCTGTCCTCTATATTTACCTTAATACATAGAACCCTCTTTGAACCTAAATGTCAATAAATGAGCCCTATATAATAAGGATATTTGATGGACAAATTTTCCAACTCTTAGCAACATGCACTGAATAATTCTGACTAATTTTGTGATTAGTGCATCCAGTGCTGCTGTTTCATTCAAGGAAAGATTTTAGTAAGGTAACTTTCTCATCTTAACCATACAAAATAATAAAGGAGTGCTGCATATGAAACCTTTATGGATAATAAATTGTAAAATAAATTTGAATTAAAACTTGGAGTTGATAAATACTAACACCCTGTTATCTTTAACATCCGCATGTGAAACTAACCCGCCGAATAGTGTTAGGATCAGTGGTCGAAGTGGACATTTAGAAGTAGTTCTGTAAATTTAGAAGTGTCAGTATAGAAAATGTAAGTGAATGGAATTTGATAGCTTTGCAGTGAAGGGAGTAGGTGGTATGGCATACCAGCCCACTTCAACCACTGGTTAGGATATTGGGATTGCCTATATCATGGTGAGCTATTGATTGTCGGCAGTACCTCTTCAGCTGTGGTGAGCATGAGTTATTGCACAAGTGTCTCATTAAATTAGAGTGTGCTTCTCTCCTGACCTGATTGGACCTTTGGAGTTTAACACCCTCTCCTGTTCTATGTCTCTTTGTCATCTTTGTCAGTGATAAAGTTTACTCTGGACTTTAGACAATTGTACAATCTCCTCTCTTCAGGATTCTTCAGTTTTCCAATGTCTGCTTCAGCTCTGGCTCTACAACCTTAGTGAACAGCATACAAAGTCTTCAGACTCAGCACCCTGGCAAAAGGCTTTAGCACTCCAACTCAGCATATATATATTTATATTGAATTATTTGTCTGCTGGCTAGGAAGGACATTTTTCTATATCACTCTGCCTGCTGTTACTGCACTGAGGGGCTCTGGGCTCATCTCAGTTGCATTTAGAGTTTTACCGCCTTAATGTGATCAGGAATATTGGATATTCTGAACTTTATTTTATGTGAAGTACTACAGTGTATCAGTGTCTCTGGAGATATTTCATTCACTACAGCTGTCAGAGAATGCCATTAATAGAGACATTGTATTGTGCTTATTAATCAGCAGCAAGCTGTGTGTTTTCTGTTTATGATCAGGTTTCTCTGGCTGTTTTCCCCATAAACTCACAGTAGTTTTAACTTCTCTTCTGTCTTAATCAAGCATTGAATCATCTAACATACACTATTTGGAATTAATCATATTACTACAAGCTAAATACTTAGCTGTTTTTTAGGGGATTATTAACAATTTAATTGGGATTGCTTAGTAGTGGATTGCATAAAAAAGGGAGCTATATTATCTTTATTCCTGAAGAGTCTATTTGGATTGTGGCTAATCAGTGTGTTGTCAATATTAGATCCAAGAACCATCTCAGCATTTATTTATTTTTTGAAAAAGCTTGTTTTAATGAGAATAAAAAAATTGATTAAGTATATAGAGTATGTTTCATGTTCACAGTTCCTTAATTATTTTTTTTTATTGTGGAGGTCACATATGAGAAGGGTCCAGTTACCCTCAATGGAGCAGTAGATTAGTGTAAATTTATGGTTTATGGCACAGACTACTTTGTTTATATTTATAGTCATATATAAGAGCTATATTGTTTTATTTTAAAATATCAAAGTCTACTTACACTGCACTGGGCAGAAGAGGACATCTCAAGCTAAAAGGTTTAGCTTGTGATGGACTTTCCTTATTATCCAACCCTTATTGGAGATTATTAATCCAAAGGTAAAGTAAATAATACTAATATAAATATGTTTACTTTATGATTACTTCTCACCATAATTTTCTTTCCTTATTCTCCCTGGCTTTTTTCCCAGTAATAATAAAAATAAAATCAGTGTTTGAAACCAATTCAGTTCAAGTTTTAATGCTTGATGGAAGGTAAGGATTGGTGGAGAAGTGAAGGGACTGGAGAAAAAGGGGTTTCAAGAGGGATCAGGAGTGTTAGATGTAGAGGAGGGAAGGAGCTTGGGGCACCATATTATGACCCTGGCCATCTTTTTTCCTCACTACAGCTCTATGCAGTATGTGTTGGTTTAAGTGTGAAAACACAAAACGTATCATAAAGTTCATACCTCTAATGGCTAACAAGAAAATTGCAATGCAAAAAGCCTTACATAGGTATGTTATATTTTATCCTTCCTTGCAGGTTCTAGATTTTAATGCTATATCCACATTAACATTATTCCTGTATAGGTTCATTTGAGCGTTTGACAAAGTCACAATATTACTCATGTAGAGTTGGACGTATGTCATTTTATTTGCATAAAATATGCACTTCTGTACTAAACATGCCCAGTACAAATAAATCATATACATCTGTATGTAGGTTTTTGTTGGGACCCTTTATATCTACAGGGGCGTGTTACGGAACGGGATGGTGAGCAAGTATAAGCCAAGTATAGTGCTCACGTAATTGCGACTGGATGAGATAAATACACACCTATCAGAGGCCGTATCTCTTGCGGGTGCTGGAGGCTGGTGTAATGAGACGCAATGATGATGATGATGACAATCAGCAGCACTAGCTAGCCACTTATAATTGTATTGACATCTACAGCTGATAGTTTTGCTATAATATATGATGTTGTGGCCATCTATTGACGACTTTAACTCTAGTCTTGTAGAGCTAGATACATTGTGCACGTATGTGTCCTTCTTTTTCTGCCTTATGTTCTGAGCACAGAACAGCGATCAACTCTACATGAACCTCAATGTTTTTCTAAGTGATTTTTTCAGCATTTTGTTGGTTGTTTTTTTTTAATTTTACATTTGTTGATCTTTTTACGTTTCCATGTGTGTTTTTTTTAAGCATTATGTTGGTTGTGTTGTTTTTTTTTTACATTTGTTTTACTTTTACATGTTTCTATGTGTTTTTTAATGTATGTTTGTTGAGTGCTGTATCCAAGATGTCACCAAATAACTTGACAAATATATGTGTGGATGTAGCTTACGTTCCCTTAAGTATAGCCGTTTTCACCTCAATTTATATAGTTCACCTCTCCATCAAGTAGGTGCTGTTAGAAAATACTAAATATAAAGGTCTGTAGATATTATTAGCATCACAATGTAACATGAATACTTTAATCTGATTCAGTAAAATAAATGCCAAATACAGGTTACAAAACAGTTGGTAACGTCTCAGATGCTGCACTTTAATTAGCGGAATAGGTGTGCCATTGTAAATGGGAATACACTTTAAATGGGAAAAAACACCTTTTTAAATGAATTAATTAAAATAAAATTGAACACAGCAGTAAATGTGCTCTGTAATGAAGGCATAGCTTGTACAAAAGTAGAATATCAGCGGGTGGAATTAAACAATTGTACTGATTGGATGAAAAGTAAAAAAGAGTCATGGAAATCGATTTACCTTTTAGATTTTCTAAACTTAATGTAATTACCCAGTTTAACAAGGTCTCATGAAATGTCTTATTTTCTTTCCATTAAAACAGACATGAGATTTCTTCTTTTTTTTTTAATCAATAGAAGTACATTTTCAGAAGCTGTATACATTGTTGTAAGAGAAAGATGCAGGTAATTGAATAAACATTACACATTTGAGTAAATAAAGCATGTAGAATTACAGTTTAATCCTGCAATGCTGAAGTCTAAAATTGAAAGGGATCATGGATAACGTATATAAAGATCAGAAATCCACTAAAGATGTCAATTAGAAAATACATTTATGTATTACTTTTTCAAGCAAAAGGCAATTTTGCATAACTAGGGATTACAGAGGTTAATGTTAGATAGATATTAGAACAACATCTTATTTTCCAGATTAATTTTCATTACAGCATTTGCTAGTGGAAAAGTAATAAATATTTAATGCGTTGGAATATATCTGTTGCAGAAATGTTTTTGATACAGCAAAAGCTTTCATAAAATAGAAGGTACTCACAAGTTCCTAGCCAACTGTTAACAGAAGTTTTGAACCAAACCAAAAGAATAAATATTCTATCAGTCCTCTACGAATTGTGTTTTGAGACTTGAAAGTAACAATTTAGCTGCTCTTGAGGCTGACTTGGCATTACTTTGAATAAGAGCTGTGGATGTCATAGTTACAGCCAAATATGTACAGCCATAAATTCAGCTTCCAGACAGCTGTTTGATCTTATCAGATTTTCTAAGTACAGATATAGATATATATATATATATATATATATATATATATATATATATATATATATATATATATACAAGTTAACCCGTGCATGATACTCATGCATTCTAGTCAAATCAAGCTACTTAAGGTCTTAAAAAGGTTCTTGTCATGCATTTGGGCCTAGCCCAGGCCTCCTCAGGGGAAGAGCGTTACTTCCCGACGCAAGCGGCCTTTTTAATGTGTGTTCATGAGGTAAAATTACCTCACGAAAATGAGTTTGACCCCTCAACTCGTAAATTTAGCCTTTGCTACCCCTCCCACGGGGGGAAGGGGGATGATGGAAGTTAACTGACTTGACTATTCTAATTTTTTTGTCAAATAATGTCAGTATACCAAATTTCAGGTCAATTGGATGAGCCCTTTCTGAGAAAATAGTTTTTTACACACACACACACACACACACACACACTAACGCACGCCTCTACACATGTGTGTGTTCATGAGGTAAAATTACCTCATGAAAATGAGTTTGAGCCCTACCAAATTTCAGCCCTTTTTGAATTTTTTTCCCACACACACTAAGAATTTAGTAGGTCAGTGTATAACTCCGCCCAGCAGGTGGCGCTGCAACTTGTGTTTTTTTTCCACACACACACACAGACGCCACTAAGCATTTATATATTAGATATAGATATATAGATATATATATATATATAAAACCAACAAGTTGATATAAATGACGCTAGTAACCACAGCGTGACAGAATTACCAATATAAATCAAATACAGTATCAAATGGATAAAGTTCCAGATATATAGTTGGCTCAAGTGTGAGCGGCAGCCACGATAACCTGTAGCCAGATGGTCAGTCCGGAAATAAAAACACTGCAACAGAAGACAGGCACGGCGCTTCAATGTGTATTATCAATTGTATATATATATAGACGGATGTAATAAGCTGCGTACCATGAGGTTTTAGTAGGTCGTCTTAATCATAGATGGGAGACCCTCCTTCTAGGCTGTTCCTCCCAATAAATCACACATCAGACAATGCAGGAAAAATGAGAGTAACATAGAGTAGTACGGTCATAGTATACATCACACTTCTTGTGAGCATGCACACCACCTATTTAGGTTTCCTTATTGTGAGAAAAACCATATATACCCAAGGTGGAAGACCATATATAGCATATTAGACACCCACGTGATGTATAATAATAAACTGCGTACCAGATGTTTTCTAGGTAAAAACATAGATAGGTTCCTTAGATGATCAAATATATATTCTCTCCATCTCAACCTCATTCATTGGCTGCAACCGGGGAGCGATGTCCATGTGACTGTGGAACACCTTGTGCTGCCTGCTGCGGGATGTGTGGTTAAATGTGACTTGTCGGGATCAGCTAGGTAGAGCTCCACTTGGTGTATGGGGACAGAGAGATGCCTCCTGTGATCGGCTGCCACAAAACTATACACAATATATTTATACTGTGCAAAAGTTTGTAAATGAACAGAAAAGGAATCTAAATTAAATCAATATTTGGTGTGACAAACCCGTTGCATTCAAAGCAGCATCAATGCACGATATCTTCTAGGTACACTTGCACACAAGTTTTTGAAGGAACTCGACAGGGATGTTGTTCCAAACATCTTGGAGAACCACAGATCTTCTGTGGATGTGGGCTTGCTCAAATCCTTCTGTGTCTTCATGTAATCCCAGACAGTCTCAATGTTGGGATCAGGGCTCTGTGGGGGCCATATCCTCACTCCCATGACTCCTTGTTCTTTTTACGATGAAGATAGTTCTTAATGACTTTGGCTGTATGTTTGGGGTGCTAGTCCTTCTGCAGAATAAATTTGGAATCAAGATGCCTCCCAGATGGTATTGCATGATGGATAGTTACCTGCCTGTATTTCTTAGCATTGAAGACACCATTAATCCTGACCAAATCCCCAACTCCATTTGCTGAGATGCAGTCCCAAACTTGCAAGGAAACTCCACCATGCTTCACTGTTGCCTACAGACACTCTTTTGTACCGCTCTGCACCACTATTGTCACCTGTTAATAATATAGGGCCTGATTCATTAAGGATCTTAACTTGAGAAACTTCTTATTTCAGTCTCCTGGACAAAACCATGTTACAATGCAAGGGGTGCAAATTAGTATTCTGTTTTGCACATAAGTTAAATACTGACTGTTTTTTCATGTAGCACACAAATATCAACTTTAAATTTCAGTGTACAAATAAGCTATCAAGTATTTGTGTGCTACATGAAAAAACAGGCAGTATTTAAATTATGTGCAAAACAGAATACTAATTTGCACCCCTTGCATTGTAACATGGTTTTGTCCAGGAGACTGAAATAAGAAGTTTCTCAAG
The DNA here is from genome assembly GCF_038048845.1 of Mixophyes fleayi. Classification (NCBI taxonomy): domain Eukaryota; kingdom Metazoa; phylum Chordata; class Amphibia; order Anura; family Limnodynastidae; genus Mixophyes; species Mixophyes fleayi. The sequence continues at coordinate 220,996,448 of NC_134406.1, read as the reverse complement.
TTAAGATCCTTAATGAATCAGGCCCATAGTCATTAAAAAACATTAAAAAAAAGAAACATTTTTTATTTCATTTTTCCCCCATGAAATTTATCAGGATGTTATTAATGCTTACTCTACACAAAATACATTTTTACAGTTGCTTTTGGTTGCAAATGCATGTTCTAGCATGTATACGCGATCGTCATCACTATCAGTTGGCACTTACACCTGTCCTATAGCTTAGAAATGCCAAAATATTAAATAGGATGCTGCTGCGTGCACTTGATCTTGGCACGCCCTTATTATACAATGGGTATATGCCCCCTTCCTCCCCCATTCCATTCATGAAATTGTTAAGCTGTCAGAAGTGTTCTTTGTGTTCGAAGATGAATTGAATGTACTTGCATTCAGTGTTGTATAGTCCATTTCTTCGCTTTTGCAGTGCAAATTAACGCAAAATACAGCATGTAACGGCATTTACGTTCCTTAATGATTCAGGCCCAATATATCATCTATTGAAAAATGTTTTTTTTTAGTATTATTTTCAAAGCTATAAGTAAACAAAATTTTGTGTGACAGATTGGCCAAGTCCTTATTTACACTTCAGTAAGAGAATGACATAACTGATTACATGAAATCAGTGGTAATCAGTGGAGTGTTTGAGCCCAGCAAATGATCAGTAGTGGGTGGTAGTAATGTATCTCTTTTTAACCTCTGATCTACACTGTTAAGTTGTTGAAGAAACACATTTATGTATACTTACATTTTAAAAAAATATCGCTCCCACACAAGTGCTGACAGCACTGTCACTCTAATCTGGTGCAGTGGGGAATTTAGAGATATCTCTGTCTTTTTCTGGTCCATTGAGGATGCAGCATAAAGGAAATGGCTCATTCTCACTAATTGCTGTCTTTCAGCAAAATGCTGAAAGACCTATCTACCCCTTAGCCCTTATTGGTGGTTGGGTGAACTCAGCAACCCCTAGTTTACTTTTGGGGATCCTCTAATCCCCCCGACACCTCCCAAAATAGCTCTGAGAGATATACATCCTAACCTTGTGTGTATATAAAGCTTTATATTTTTTGTTTCTGCACAGTCTGTCAGAGATGTGATCCTCAATCTTTATCCAATGCTATTTAAAGTGAGGCTTGCTTGAAGCCCTCAATCCTCTCTTAATCAGATGTAGTTCAAATCAATAAAAAATCCTTAAAAAGAAGCACATCTTCTTTGTTCTTCTTTGTTCTTAATCAAAAATGGCACTCAACAGGGCTGCCCTTATCACCCCTATTCTTTGCACTGATGAAGGAGCCTTTCGCAACAAGAATCTGCGACAATCCAGATATAACAGTCCACCATGATTACAAGCTTTCAATGTACAATGAAGATGTCCTTCTCACTTTAATGATCCCACTGGTATCACTGCCATCACTTCAAAAAAAGCTTTGCTTGTATAGGAAGTTATTCAACTTTAAAATTAACACCGATAAAACATAAGTTCTAAAATTGAACATTCCTTTGCATTATCTTCATTCTCTTAAAGATAAATATATTTTCGGTGGCAAGCTCAAAGGTATAAAACACCTGCTCATTTTTCTGACCTGCTCTTATGACCATCTTTTTTAGCGAACTTCCCTTCTCTGGTTGAAACTATAAAGAAAGACCTCTCAATGATTGGGATACATTGTGTATATTCTTGGTTTGCAGGATAACAACAATAAAAATTAATGTGCTTCACAAGAATTTAAACCTATTCCAGACACTTCCAATGAAATTCTCTTCACGTTTTCTGAAATCTTTTCAAAAACATATCACAATTAATGTTGTCAGGTGAGAAATCTAGGGTCTGCGCTTGCATACTCCTAAAAACCTGTGTAGGATGGTCTTGGTTTGCTGAATATACAAAAACACTATGTCACGGTTCAGAAGGTTAGGATCCTAGATCTGCCTAAATTACCACTACTTCCAGCAAGGCGCGGAGTCTAACAGGCAGAAGGTATTCACCAGAGACCGCCGCAAGGTGGTTTGGTCTTAGCTGCGTCTGCACCACAGGTCGCGGCCCTTACTGGAAGTATCAGGCGAGGGGACTGTAGAGATTAGAATCAGTCAGGCTCAACAAGCTTACTATAAAGTAGATGGTGATGTGACACGATGGAGTGTCAGCTCTGTGGATAATAGGTTACAGCAGGAGAGATGAAGTGTCAGCTCTGCGGACAACAGGTTACAGCAGGAGAGATGAAGTGTCAGCTCTGCGGACAACTGGTTACCACTGGGATAGTGGCGCAATACACAATAAATGTCAGCTCAGCAGTCAACTGGTTACCACTGGGATAGTGACAAAGTACTCAATGAAGTGTCAGCTCTGCGGACAGCTGGTTACCACTGGAATAGTGACGAAGTACACAATGAAGTTCAGCTCTGCAGACAACAGGTTTACAGCAGGAGAGATGAAGTGTCAGCTCAGAGGACAACTGGTTAACACTGGGATAGTGGCGAAGTACACGAAGAAATGTCAGCTCAGCGGACAGCAGGTTTACAGCAGGAGAGATGAAGTGTCAGCTCAGCGGACAGCAGGTTTACAGCAAGAGATATGAAGTGTCAGCTCAGCGGACAGCAGGTTTACAGTAGGAGAGAGAACAGCTAGCAGGAGCAATGGAGCCACGTCTAGTACCTAGCAGGTACTTGAAGAACAGGCACTGAGCTGCAGGGGGAAGTGCCTTTTGAATTTGGAGCCAAAATTGAGCAGCCAATGGCTTAGAAGCAGAAGGCATAAAAGGATCGAGTCTGCGCATGCACAGACCCGAACATAAGATGGCGGCCGGCGAGATGGAGTGCGGCGGTCAGCGAGGAGCAGGTAAGTGTGCCGGGCTTCGGTTATAGAAACCGAATGCCCGGCGTGTCACACACTACTTAATAGAACATCTCACCTAATCAGTCCTAATTGACTCATACGTTCACTAAACTGTGGGCGGACATTGAGGTAATATTAATGGATATGCACTCCCCATATACACTGTTTTGGGTATCTCACAAAGATAGGCCCCTAATTTTATTGTTACAATTTCCTTATCCATAGCCTCATTGTGTGCACACATATAAGCTAACTCACAGCCCTATCAAGATGATGCCACTTTAGAGCAACCCATTATTCCCACCTGGCTTATACCATAAATCACTTGAACCATTTGCTAAATACAATATTAAGTTCATATCAGACATCGCCCCTCTATGCAATTTCCCTGAGTTTAGCAGCACTCAAAGACCCTTTTAAGCTTATTTTTCCATTATCTGTAAACTAGACATCTCTAATGCTTGAATACGGCAATACTTACCATGACTCCACCATCCCAATCAAAAGCCTACTGCTCATGCAGGGTATCCTCTAAAGGCTTAGTCTACACATTTATCAATTACTGGTTTTCTATTGCTAACCCACAAAATATCCCCAGAAATGTAAATGGAAGGTGGGCATGGGGGAGACCTTGGAGATTGTGGAATGGCCCCAAATCAGATAAACAAATAATAATAAAAATAGCCATAAGTTTGATGTTTGTCAAAGTCAAGGAAAATTCCTGTACAATTATTTATAGATGATATTTATTTCCAGTGTGTTTGCATGAAATGTATCCTAACTCTATTAGCATTTGCTGGAAAAGCTGCAGCATGAAAGGAACCCGGTCTATGTGTGGTAGTTTTATCCTAAGGTTACAAAATATTTGGCGGGTTTTGCATAATCTTATTCATTTAATCACTGGAGTAAATCTGCCATTGTGCTCCTCATTCCTTCTGCTACATTACTTCCGGATAGACCAAAACACATGGTAAAGATTATTATGCACATCTTAAATGTGGCCTAATAGCCTCTAACTGGACAAAATAATCCTACATCACTTTTAGCTGTGTCCAGTAAGATCTGGCAGGAATGTCTCCTCCTACAAGAATACTCAGTGATCTTCAAAAAGAAATAATTTGCACAATTTACCTAGATTTTCAGCTTTGTACTCTGATTACACCCCCCCCCCCTCTGCCTGCTAATATTCCTGCTTCCCCTTTCCTCCCTCCTCCTTTTCTAAGGCCATAATCCTTTGCATCCTCACTTGCTTTAGGATATATTGTGTTTCTCTTAGATGCTCTTCTAAGTTGTGCCTGATAATATGATGTACTTTGTACCTGTCATTGTATCCGCATTTTTTTTATTCTGTATCGCTCTCATCTTGAAAAAAAATAACAACATTTGGATTTAAAAAAAAACAAAACAGGGTGAGACTAATCAATGAAGTTGCCAAGGAATCCAGGCTGTTTGGCATAGTCAACAAAGAAGAAACATGGAAAAGTAACTATTTAAAAAACTTCTCCATTTAAATACTAAATATGTGTGTTGATATTCTGTATGTACAGTTAATTTCAGTGGGCCCCAACATCTAGGTCTCCTAGTGGATCTTTTGTGCTCTAGGGAAAAAATCTTAGTACTAATAATATTTGTAATAAAGACAATATTATTATCTACAGATTGCATTGTAGATTGTGTATTATGCATAGATTTTATAAAAAGAAAATTGAATGCTTAAACATTTTTTCTTTTGGAATGAACAGAATACCGTTGGGGATAGACTATATATATATGCTACAGTCTGGAAATAGATTATGATAGGTGTATCCAAAGATGAATGACACATTAAAGACAAGTAATAAGAAGCAAATCTTCATCTGTAGCACAGAAGGTCATGGAGATTACAGCAAATGTGTCAAACCAAACCAGGGGACTTTAAATGTTTCTGAACAGAGACAGAACTGAGCATAAAAATATCCGCTAGGAAATCATTTTCAAGCGACAAAAATGATAGCTAAAGGTGATCTTAGAACGACAGTAATAAATGCAGGAATGGCAGTGCATTGATATAAAATAAATGTACTGGATCACCAATCAAGAGTGACTTCAATAAAAGGGGAGCAGTACCAGCATTTGTGACTGTGACTTTACAATGAGATATTGGATGTTCCAAAATGTAATAGGTTCATATGTTATAAATAAATAGAACACCGTAGCGATATTGCACAACTGAATTGGGCTTTAGTTTTTGTTCAAACTGCAATATCTACATATATTTAAAACATGGTTCAATAAATTTAAATATGAATATTTTAAGACTGGAGACATGATTAGACATTACGAAAGGTGAATGAAGCTATATATCACTGGTTGTTATTTAAATATTGAAATATGCTTAGCTATTTATCTCCTGTGCGGTTCTATTTTCTGCTGGTGTGATCTCACATAAAAAGCATGATGCTTTGATAGATGACTAAGATAGGAAGCGGAACCCTTTAGAAAAATATATATTGATATTCCTTATTCACCACTGTTGTATGACCTATGTACGCCTGTCCTTTGACAGGTATCTATATTTGCGTAACACATTCTCTTTAACATGGACATATCCCCATAAATTGATGTTTCCTCCTTCAGTGGTGCACTGAAATATGTCTGGTACTCATACTAGGCCTTTGCTCCAAAAATGCTAATTGTTATTTTCATATTTCTAGCAGACATTTGTTTTCTTAAAATAAAACATATTAGGCAAAAAAGAGAAACAGTGAGCTACCATTTTCTTAGGTTAAAAAATGACCCATGTAGTTTGTGGAGTGTAGTATAAAGATACTGATAATGTCCCTTCCTTTCGGTTTCAATGTTATTGTCTTATTGGATAATTCAGTTAATAAAATAGTTATATTCTTTATTACATCATATTGAGGCCCTAAGGGTCATTTAAGTGCAATTGTGTAGGCCCAGGACCGGATTAACCATAGGGCTAACTGGGCTACAGCCCAGGGGCCTATGGCATCCAGGGGGCCCTTGAAAGTGCTCAGCAGCAGTATTGATTGGTCGGGGGCGGGGGCGCCCCCAGCTCGATTAGTGCTGCTGAGCACTTTCACTGCAGTACTTCCCCGGCGAGCTGTATTCTCCTTACTGAGGAGATCTCGTGAGTCTCAGATCACCGGGGGGGGAGGGCCGGCTCAGATCACGGGGGGGCCCTCACGGGGGAATGGAGGCCCCCTTAGCCCAGGGGCCTCCATTCCCTTAATCCGGCCCTGTGTAGGCCTGAAGCATCTATTCTTGCACAAGCCCATTTATTTTTTACAATAAATCCCAATGAGTTTATGGCTTAGCGTCTTGTGATAGGAGGAACTGGATGGTTCAAGGTTTATTCCATCGGAAAGGGTACCCAACCCGCTCTATCGTCAGTGAAAACACCTGTTTTCGTTAACAATAAAGCGTTTTTCCCTTTAATAATTTGGCACTTTAATTTGAGTCTACATGTTTCCCACAGATGACAGCTCACTATAGAGAAAGATCACCAGATTCAAACACTTGATCTAAATAATATACAGATATGGGAGGCCCCCAGGATTGTGCACCTTCTTTTATGAGGAGGACTAACAGAAAATAGAAGTTTTTTAGCATAACTTTACCCTTCATTTATTTTAAGTAAAAAATAAAATAATATCCCCACTCATGTATAAAACAAAAAGGTGACAGCTGACTTGTGGGATAAAGCAATGATAAAACAATAGGAGCTAGTGGAACTAAAAGAGGAGATTGGGCTGTAGCTGGTAAAACCCCCAGAAGGGTATAGTAACAGGTGTGGTTAGTATAGGCTGTAATGAAGAGCAGCGTTTTAAAAACTTGCTTAAAAGATTGAAGGTTGGCGGTGAGTCTCGTTAGGGAGGAGGTGGTTTGAGAGGTGGTTATCAGGGTAGGAAAGTAGATTTTTCCTTTGATGTATGTAGTCAGTCATGGGCAATGAAGGAAGAAGGAGCAGGTGGTGGGAGTGGGCATAGAAGCGAGTTAAACACGACAAAGAGAGATGGAGTTTAGTCAACTAAGTGGATATTAGACACATAAAGTAGGTATTCTTGATGAGAGAGAGGGCAGAATATTAAAAGAGGATACAATGGTAGTGCTAGAAGCTGCTTTTCTCCATTAGTGTTCAGGGGAAAGGAGACTTTTGTTGGGTCTGTTTGAAGTGCCTGGGTTGTGGTTTGCATCATCGAGGGATACAAACCAACCCTCTAGGAGCACCTGCATATTTAACGTCAGAGGAGGAGAACAAAATACTTCTGGACCAAATACATTGCTATCATTATAATTCCCTGAATCAATCACCTCAACTTCATAATTTACTCATTACAACTACTTATCCCTGTACAAAAAGACATTCACTCAGAGACTAGTGATTAATATCACCCACTCCAATTAATTCTACAGTCTAACTACCTTCACAATGAAAAATCACTTTCTAGTAATAAAAATATTGTTCCTCCAGCCTCAAAGGATGTCCTATTTATGACCATGAGAGGACTACCTAACTAAGTGAAAGAATACTTTCAGAAAAAAATATCTTGAATTACATGGAGTGCAGAGAACTCTCTTGGAGCAGAGTGTGTGCAGACAAAAGTTTTCAGGAAAATACAATCCTGGTATCTGAACCATGTGTTCATCTGTTCCATTTTCCTGAAAAGAAATGCAAAACTCTAATTATATTTTTAAAACAGAATTTCTTTAAGTCACTGAATTGATTTAAGTGAGAAATACCACTGTGTACAGTGAAATTAAAAATGGATGCCGTTTTTAGCCACTCCGAAGAGGGTGGAGTAGCAATTGCATTTGAAAGTTATTATTATCATTGTAGTGGGGGTGTATTTACTAAACCGAGGGTTTGAAAAAGTGGAGATGTTGCCTATAGCAACCAATCAGATTCTAGCTGTCATTTTGTAGAATGTACTAAATAAATGATGACTACAATCATATATATAGCAATCAATGATTGATTGCTATAGGCAACATCTCCACTTTTTCAAACCCACAGTTTAGTAAATATACCCCCTGGAATAGATTCAATGAACACAGTTATTCCTTTGAATCTACAAGTAAGTACATTTTCAAAAATTACTACAGAAAGCTACTAAATGCTAAATAAATGCAAAGACCCATTTGTAATATTCAAAAGGATTGATAATACCTAAAGGTATAACAACACTACAATAAATTTCAAGCAGCAGGTTTTAGAAATGAGTATTATTAAATTAAGTTTGAAAATATCCTTAATAAATGAAGCCTGGATTTAATGCTGCTGACAATTGAAATGTCCAGATTAAAATTCTAGAGGTTAAATTACAGATTTTAACACCTTTAAGCAACAATGTGCATTGATTAAAGAAATATTACATTTTCAATATTGATACTCCATAAGAAAATAAATATGCTAAGTCCAGTCAGACCATAAAATCTCTAGCCAATTTAAACATAAAGGGCCTGGTTCATTAAGGAAATTAAAGCAATAAAATGAGTAACTTTGCACCTTAACAAAACCATGTTGCATTGGAGGAGGAGGTAAATTTAAAATGTGGAGGCAGATTTATAGTTGGGATAGAGCATTTCCTAGATCCACTTTCAATTTCAGTGCAAACATTAAGTTAATATGTATTTCATACTTGCCAACTCTCCCGAAATGTCCGGGAGACTCCCGCATTTTGCGAGAGTCTCCCGGACTCCCGGGTGAGTGTGGCAATCTCCCGAATTCTGCCCACTTCACTAGGAAGTGCCCAACTTCCTAGTGAAGTGGGCAGAATTAGATCCCAAACGGCGCGATTCCCGGCGAATCGCGGCATTTGGCCTCGAAATGACGCGTTTTCGGCCACCACACCCCCCTCCACTGGCTGGCTCCCGGAAGGGAGCTGAAGAAAGTAGGTAAGTATGATGTATTTGTGTGCTACATTTAGCTAATATTTTCTTTATGTGCAAAATAATCAACTAATTCACACCCCTTGCTTTGTAACATGGTTTGTCCAGGATCAAATGTACTCCTTTTTTTTGCCTTACTCTCATTAATAACTCAGGCCCAAAGGATTTTTAAAAAAAGACTACTGTTATACCATTCCTCCTGTAACAGTAATTTTTACAGATCTTCATGTAATGATCAGAAAAGACCACGACACAGGTAATAATTATCCCTACATAAAAATGTTCAAGGAACCAAACAGTTTTATTGTAGGTTCATTAACCAGGTATAGAAGGTAAAGAAGGTATAGTCAGGAAAAACATAGGGTTCCACCTTGATTTTGTATAAGAAAAAGAAGACACAATAGTTGAACAAATCCCATCATCGCGTAGAGGTGCCATGTTTAACCCCAGCAGCATTTATCAAACCTACACATATAGGTCATCTTTCTCGCATACATAAAATGATGACAATAAATTATAACAATACTGTGTAAATATGATGAATAAAACACCATCGCAAGTTATAAATAATGTAAAATGTTATGAAAGTAATGTTGTTCAAAAAAGCATGTTTTATCTGAAAATAGATGAATACAAATTTTGTCATAACTTAAACTTATATTATTTATATACCCAAGATAATACTGAAAATATTACAAGTACTACAAATATCTAACTTTATATTAGAAACCATAAGTATATGACTATGACTATAAAATTGCTAAAAATAGTAGTTGCATCCCTACTTTTAATGTAAATCCCTCCCTTTCTACTTTATAAGGTGCCCTATTTGATGAGATGGATACTTATAATTTCAGAGCAAATGGTTCTTAACTGCATAACATTAGTAAATGTAACTGAGCATTTAGCTATTTCTACATTAAGGAATGACCATGCTATTACCAGGGTCAGGCTGGGCTGGGGGGCATCTTCCCCCCGTGCCGGTCCATAGTGGACTACCTTGGGCTAGGTCACTGGGCCACCTGCAGTTTTTTCCTTTAAAATAGGCTGCTGAGTCGAGTCTTGCACCCCTGGTTAAAGGTTGCCAGCCCTCCCCTGGCTATTACCATCAAAAAAGCTGATAAAGGTGGAACGAAAGTCTCATTAAATACATCTGATTATCAGAAAGGATGTGAATGACAATTGTTAGATGATAAATGTGATGGAGCTCTAATATTGACTGTGATTACGTATTCTTGGAGGGCAGAGCTTGAGCCACGCATTATGGCCAGTTGTGTGCCACTGTGGCCTGCACGTGCCGAATGCATGTGCAGATAAAGATATGAACTAGCTAGAAGCCAGTGAATATCAAACAAACACAAAATAATATGTGATTTGGTAGGAAGCTAACACCAAACAAAGATCCTTTTAACAGTAAGTTTTATAGACTTTTGAACAAATATCCAAAAAACATCTATAGTACAGAAATGAGAAGGTTTTCAAAAAGATGGTTGCTTATAGAAAAAAGATGTAATATTTATAATTAAATTTCCACATCAGTATTTGTGTTCTTAAAATGCATAAGAACATCTATTTTTTCTTGCCTTCTGTTTTCTTTTAGACCCAATAGCTTGATTTGTATATCAATACCTTATTATAGAGTCAAAGGGCTATTGCTGAGTTGGACAAACATGTGTCTAAAATTCTAAAAAGCTGCACATAAAAATAACATATTTATGCCCATATACTGAGTCGTACACAGTTCTGCACAAGTCGCATAATCTCAAGGTTTATATTAGACATTCTTGCACCCAGATAACTTACACTCAACTGAGCTATAAGCACAAGATTTTTTTTTATCATTTGTTTTGATAGAAACACACTTAGGTTTAATTTAAATAAAAAACAACTGTCTATAATACAGCGGGTATAATTTTTCTTCTTGTGTATGAATGTTTTCTAAAATATACAAATAAAATCATATAATATAGGCATTAGTAATGAAGAAAATACCTATTAGCTTTAGAGGTGAATCAGCAATGAGCCAATCATCAGATCAATCAATCAGAAGCAGCTAGCTAGTGGTGGTTACCACCATCATCAGGCACCCACTAGTGATGTGGCTACATATCTGTGTATCTGTACCTTAGTTTGCAATTACGAGAACACACCCCTATATGTACTCGGTCTGCATTTGCACACCCCTTCCCCCTCCCGTTCTGTCTCTCTAAGTGTAAGGAGTCAAAAGTACCAAATCTGCATATGAACATAGGCATATGCTTTATTGTGAGCATGTACTGCACATATTTATGTATTTTACGATGAGAAAAATTGTACAAACCCAACTCAACTTGAGCTATAAGTTCAAATCAGGTATCAAAGACACTGATAAAACTTTATTGTATCTTCATCAAGATTTAAATAAGACAGAAGCTGATCTTCTATTTGCATTAGATATAAAATCCCTATACACTAATTTTCCCCATGATGGAGAATTAGCAATAGTGTTGCAGCATCTACATGGGAGAAGTGGCTATCCCAATACAGGATTACTAGTGTCACTACTAGATTTGAACTTGAATAATTCATTCCAATTTAATAATGTCTACTATTCTTATGGATTCTATATTTCCATCAGTAGCAAATATGCGTACCATGACCACAAGGAACAAATACTCTTTGCTAATGTTACCAATCCTTTTATTACCAATATCATCTCCTGGAATAGATATGAAGATGACGTCTTTCTTCTGTGAAAAGGAGATCTCAACACTTTAACATTCTGTTGACTTTTTAAATAAAGATTTTGGAAGTTTAACTGACATCAGATAAGAAACAGGTCACTTTTCTAGACACATTAGGTTGTAAAGAAGATAATAGGATTAGTAAAATGCATGAGTAAAATAATCTTTCACACTATAAATCAGCCAGATGATGAGAGCTAAGAGAATTTGCTCAGACAGGAGAGAACGTCAGAACGTGAGTTAGCAATATTAGATTTTAAGGAAGAGAGCATTCACTAAAGTATCCGGAACACATTAGATCAACAGTTTTAAAATGATTTACACATTTCTTGCACAAAGAACAATCAGCTAATCATCATTTATTTATATAGCACCACTAATTTTGCAGCGCTGTAAAGAGATCTCACTCACATCATTGGAGATTACAGTCTAAATTCTCTAACACACAAACATACAGACTAGGATCAATTTGATTAACCTACCAGTATGTTTTTGGATTGTGGGAGGAAACCAGAGCACCCAGAGGAAACCCACGCAAACACGGGGAAAACATACATACTCCACACCGATAAGGCCACTAAGCCACCTTGCTGCCCTATATTCATTTGCATGCCACAATATATATTTCACATGCTTTCAGTGGAAAGAACTTTATGATATTTTATTAACTTAAACACATATGTTGTAGTATATTTACTGACTTGTTCTTGCTCATACTACTGTGAAAGATTTAAAATATGAGTTTCCAAATTAAGGTTAAGTGAACATAGGAGTGAAATTGCAAGTGAAGGAAAAGAAAACAGTTACCATGCAGTTGAGAGATGCACCATTATGGGCCAATTAGCATCTTGAATTGTGTAGCATTAGAACACATTACGCAAGATCCATGGGTTGTAGACTGGGTTAAATGGCTCCTTCAAAGAAAAGCTTGTGGAACTTCAGAATTTAAATCTTTAGAATACTTAAAAAGAGACCTTTATTTAAGCATTCTGTGAAATATAACTATAAAGGAGTGATTTGAACAAAGACAATTTCGTTTAGCGGTGAATATACATTTCAGTGGAGTATTCTGTCTGCTTAAGTCATGTGTTCCTTCTGTTAAATAACAGCTGTTTTAATCATTGCTACACCCTGAGGATGATGTTTGTAACATCAAAACAGGCTGGTTTTAACATGCATAATAAAAGTTTATTTTGAAGCATTAGGATCGTGATAACTTTGTCCTCTGCCTGCTTGTAATATTTCTGATTGCAACCTTGCAAAATATGAGTTTTGCACTTATTTTCTGTTGTATGGAACAAAGGAACATATGGTTCAGACACCATGATTATATTTTCTAGGACACTATTTCATACAAAATCTCAGCTCCAAGAGAAAGAGCTTTTTTGGGGATCCGAGTACCGAGCCAAGTCCGCTCCGTAGTTTCGTGCTTTTTCGGATTCGAAAACGAGGCAAAACGTCATTGTGATCTCGTTGGATCTTGGATCTCGTGAGTTTTGGAATCTATAAATACCGCCCTCCATGGCGATCTAGCGTCATTTCAGAGAGGGATACAGAAGGGGTAGCATACAGTGTAGAGCAGTTGGGCAGGCAAAGTTAGAGAATTGAAATAGGAGGGTGGTAGCAGTGTTAAACAAAGTAACCAATGACATTCAGGAGAGCTCCATAGCTCCAGTGTTAAATCTCATTGCAGAAAAATACAAATATTAGTGCTTACAGTGTTGATTTAATTCTGCAGTCCAATTCTACAGTGTTATATAGGTAACACACGGAAAGGAGAATTCCATTGGTAATTCTCATTGCAGAAATACAACTACTAGTCCTTGCAGACTTTTCTTCTAAATTTGCAGAAAAAAGTGTATGGTGTTATATACACCCAAAGAGAAGAGCTGGATTGCTCCAATGCTAATTGTCATTGCTGAAATACAAATACTAGGCCTTGCAGGCTTTTCTTCTGACTTTTCTTTTCTGCCACTGCTGTGTGCCAATGTGTCCTAGATGTGGTAGGAACTGCCGTGTGTTTGTGTCATTGCTCTGTCGCTTAGCATTCAGCCAGGTCGCTGCATTATTTGTCCAAAAGTGTATGAAAATAATATTGTGATCTGTGAGGTGGTCGAAATTGACTGAAAATTACTTAAAATTAGTGTTATTGAGGTTAATAATAATGTAGGATCAAAAAAGAGCAAAATTATGTGATTTTAGCATATTTTAGCAATTTTCCTAAAAAAATTACAACCAAAACACAGAAGGGTGGTTTTGCCTAAACCAAAACCAAAACACGAAGCTAATCCAGATCCAAAACCAAAACCACTTCACGGGGGTCAGTGAGCATCTCTACCCCAGGGTGAGACAGGTGTTGAACCAGAGTTAATTACCCGGCTCTTTGTTCGGGACTACAGCCACTGGGGACAAAATCAAACCTGGTACAGGGGTTGACTTATACCCCATTCATACTGCACCAAAATCCCGGGTTTTTGCCGGGGCGAGCTCAAACGACCCGGGTCTTGGTGCAGTATGAATGGTACAAGTCAAAAATCCCGGGTCTAAAAACCCGGGTCTTCAACCTGGGATTTATCGAGGGGTAATTCCCGGGTCGGACCCGGGTTGCCTGCACTATAAATGGTGCAACCCGAGCTTTTCAGCCCGGGTTGCACAGAAAACAAGCTGATTGGCTGTCTGCCTGTCTCTGGAGGATAAATAAATGTTATTTTTTTTATTTCTTTTATTCGATTTTAAAATATAATAGCAAAGCAGTTTTGCTTCTTTGAGGATCCTTTTAAAACAGTAAAGGTATAAATTGCTATGGCTCTGAATTGCTGTTGTTTCTGATTCAGAAGGGCAGAGGGAATAATTGGGCATCAGTTAATTAAATGATGAAATTTAGCTGCTACATTGAGCAAACCAACTAATTATTAATCTTTTCTTAACTATGATTTTACTTTAATTTGAATTTATATTTTCATCAGAATAATTAATGTGGTAAACAATCACCACCCACTTTTGCATCATCTTTATGCGTCAACAAACCAGTCACCTTTCAATGACATCACCATTTTTCAGCCAATGAAAACTGCTCTGGTGATGACTCCCACAAATTGCCAGGGCACAGACTTGTCAACCCTGGAAATTCCCGGGTCCGAGGTGCAGTATGAATGGTGTTTCTGAGCTGGGACGCTCCGAATCCCGGCAAAAACCCGGCTTGAAAAACCCGGGATATTGCCGGGGCGGCAGTATGAAAGCGGTATTAAATGCACCACACATTCAGCCCAACTGACCTTCCCATGAGACTTTGTCTTTATTTACCTCTGTTATCTCCCAAACTAACCTAAGATTGCTGGGAGAACAAACCCAAATTTCCCCTTGAATAGGAAACTGGATAATACCTTCCAATAATATCTCATACAAACACTGTGCTTCACTTCCATGGAGATACCAGCCAAGCCACTTGGTGACCTCCCCAATCACCATGGAAGAAAAAGCTTCAGTGAAGGGAACCACCGGACCCTGTGCACTCAGGTGCTGCCTGCCCTGTAAGTCTAGCTCAGATATTTCTGGAGATGTCCCCTCCACATTCAGCAGAAGAATGCCTAAATCTACAGGTGTCAGACATCTGGTATCACAGATGGAAATCCAATTACCAGATAGTGCTAAAGTAAACAGGATTTATTTCAATATACAAATCTAAAGTATCTAACAAGTAAAGTCAATAATCCCAAAGCAGATAAAGTTTCAATGGATGTATCAAACAATTGCAATCCAGGTAACAAAAGGGAGCAAGATTCTGTGTAAGCATCTAGTTCAGATACCAACACAGTACACAAGCAAAATCTTCAAACAGGAAGGGACTTTTATAGGCCCATACATCCAGTGTTGCTATACCCTTCAGGGACTGTTGTTCTTGATGAGGCTATGCCCATTTATCTTGTACAAGCAAAACCCTAGAAACGTGTTGGCAATTTAGATCATTTCTTGCAATATAGTGGGTCAACACTAGAGATGCTCACTGACCCCCGTGTTTTGGTCTTGGTTTTGGCTTTGGATCTGGATTACCGTTGTGTTTTGGTTTTGGTTTTGCCAAACCGCCCTTGCGTGTTTTGGTTATGGTTTTGGTTTTGTTTTGCAATTTTATTTAAAAATCAATGTTTTTGGGCATAAAATAACCCAAATAACCCAATTTAGTGCTCCACCTGTTTCTTGGATAAGTAAGGTAATACTAAAGCTAATAAATTAGGAAGAAAACAGTTTAATCCCTGGTAGGCCGTCCTTAATTCTGCTCACAAACCTGATTGTCTTCCTCTCCATCTTAGCCTATTGGCAATGCAGCCATCGTCTTTGGGTGTATATTACACCCTACACTTATAGTTAAATATATAAAGAAATGGACAAAGGCAGTTTGGTTTCTGTCTCTATAGCCTCCCCCCTCCACTTGTAGTTAAATATAAAAAAATCAGCCTGCATAGACTGTAGAATTAGAATATAAAAATAAATGGACCAAGGTAGTTTGGTGGCTGTCTATGACCCAAACTTGTAGTTGAATAGAAAAAAAGCAGCCTGCATAGACTGTAGAATTAGAAAATAAAAATAAATGGACCAAGGTAGTTTGGTGGCTGTCTATGCCCATCTCTAGTCAACACTATGCAATAAAGAATGGTACACCTCAGAACAATGCCTGAGGAGTTAGTTGAACAAGACAAGAATCTAAAATTAGATTTCTCAGGGTGATATTTTTGCTTGTTCCTACCATTCACTCACCTATCTTGTGCTGTCCTTGTTTCTTTTTACTTATTTGCAATCCAAGACCCAAGCTGCCCTGAATTCCTAGAATGTGCAGCTGCACCAAACACCATGGGGTAAATGTATGAACGTCCGGATTCTTCATCTCCTATCTATTTGAGATTATATACCGATCTTTTTGCTTCACACTAAAAGAGTATATCCACAGCATAACTTCAATTTGGAAATTACCTGTATACACACGCTAAGCAGTTTTCTGAAATTCCCAGGTGAATAATATGAATATAAAGATTATGAATATAGAAATGTATCATCATTATTATCTGTTAAAGAAAACACCTTCGTTAATTTTAACATTTCTATTTTTCTCTTTTTTTCTTTTTAAATGGACCATGAAGTGAGGGGACATCAAGACTCCTTCCTACATGTATCACTTTTAGTTGTTTAAATGCTTTCATTACATAGTTTGAAATATGTTAGGGAGTGTGGTGACACGATTCACATCATCTCTGCCCCACCCCCGTTGTGCAAGCAGATAAGGTGGGATCTGAGACGTGGCTTACACATTCAGCAGTCTGGGAGAACTCTCTGAAATTCCTGATTCTCATGGAAGATCCAAGGAGAGCAGGATAGTATGGTCATAGAGAAAAATGTGTGGTTCCTTGCCAGATAGAGAGACCTTCTCCATGACTTGCATATGATTTAGGTAAACTTATACCGCATCATGAAATCTCATATTTGGATGTGAGTGCATAACTAGGTGCCTTCATGCTCCTTGACTGTACTGAGCAAAGAATACCCAGATTTTCCTTACTCCTCTCAGCACAAAAAGCAAAATGTTGAACCCCAGCAGACACAGCCACTTGGCCTATAAATACATGGCGTATTTATCACAAAAAGGGTAGTAATAATAGCACTACATAAATAAAAATGTTGATTTCTCACAGATGGTCAAAAATGAACACAACACAATTAGCATTTTAAAGTATTTTGTCATTAGTTCACATTTAATAATGAAGGTCTGCAGCAAATGTCCCCAAAAACTGTTATCTCAAAAGTATAGTGAGTAAGAAAATAAAATGTAATGGGTAATACAATGTAGCAATGTATTAAATATGGAAAATGTATTTTAATTAAGTTTTTCAGTGTCAATTCAGCATAGTATGATCATACTCGTATTTTAATAGCAACCAACTTTACTGTAAAGTGATGTGTGCATTTATTTTTATTTGGAATACATTTATATAAATAGTTACTTAAATAATTTATTTAGCTATTATGGTGTCATGGGAAAACTTATCTCACGCCAGATGTTGCTCACCTTCTTAAAACGGCTTTCATGAATAATCATGATCTATAAGCCTTAAGCTGAAGCTTTTAGTTAAGTCAGATAATAAACAGTTCAATTAAATTGTGAATTTCAGTTTTCTGAAAAACTTTTTTATATAGTAGCATACTTATTGATTAGTAATGATTAATGCATAAATAAATAATTGCTTGGAAAAAGTCACTTAAGTGGTAAAGTTACCTCATGCAGAATGTAGTATGCTCAATGTAGTATGCAGAATGAAGTAGACTCAAAAGTATAAAAGGGAGAAGACAAAGGACAGATGAAACTGTGTTAATTATTTTCTTTTATGTATGTTTTCATTCTCATGTGCTGTGAAATCTCAGCCCAAGTACAACATAGTTTTTTATCATTTAACGAAGTAAGTACTTTGCCAGGTTTAGAGTTACATTTTTTTGCCAACATAGGGCCTGTTTACCATGCCCTACCTATGGCTTGAATCCCCACAGCATCTCATTTGTACAAAATAAATTCAAGCAAATAATTCAGCTCAAACTAATCCCCTGATTAAATGTTTTAAAAGTGTTTATAATTGGTTATTAATATGCAAAACAATATAAGCAAGTATTTTATGCTTATGTTAGCATGGAGGCTTAGTGGTGAGCACTTCTGGCTCACAGCACTGGGGTCAACAGTTTGATTCCTGACCATGGCCTTATCTGTGTGGAGTTTGTATGTTCTCCCCGTGTTTGCGTGGGTTTCCTCCGGGAGCTCTGGTTTTCTCCCACACACCAAAAACATACTAGTAGGCTAATTGGCTGCTATTAAATTGACCATAGTCTCTGTGTGTGTGTATGTTAGGGAATTTAGACTGTAAGCTCCAATGGGGTAGGGACTGATGTGAGTGAGTTCTCTGTACAGCGCTGCGGAATTAGTGGCGCTATATAAATAAATGATGATGATGATGTTAATGATGATGATGAAGGATGCGTAAATTGAGCAGAGTGCAGCCCCTGCACCTCTGCAGCCATCTGCCCAGGCTTTGTAGCCTTTCAACAAACCCATTATTATGTCTGTGGTGTGTTGAGTTTAGTGTACAGTATGTGGCAGTGATTCTCACTTGGATTCACCGTATGTAATGGGCAAATGGATATACCCACAGTACCTCGGCAATAGATCAATCATATTGTAATAAGTCCCTAGTACTGATATTTTCAGTGCTTGGATTGGGTGGATCATTCTACTTATATTTCTTTGATTAGTATGTGTTACTAGATTAAAATTTTAGGAATTCTTAATTACCCAATAGGTTCATTATGATGAAGATGAGAGCCAAGAGTTTTGACCAAAGCAACCAAGTACTATTGAAGATGAAGATTGGGGACAAGCTTCAATGGAAAGTGCAATTAATAATTATTAAGAAAAACTGTGAACTGTGGGAGGACTTTAATCAAACTGTATTTTTAAACTTGGATTGTTGCTGATGGAGAGCAAGATAAGTGCATCAATGAACTAAACTCAGAACAAGAATTTATGAGTCTTAAACAGTTAATAATTGTGTTTATTATTGGGGAATAATAGTGTCCTTTTTCCCTTTTTAATTTCTGTTTTATTGTATCTGAAATTATATATTATAAATTCAAATGTATTCACATGTAAGAAGTATTTTTATAAATCCAATAAAAATTATTTTTTAACAGATGAAGCAATAGGTTTCATCCTTCAGGGAAAATGCCTGTAAATAGGCCCATGAAGTATGATATTAAACGTACATCCTCTGAACACTTTAACAAAATTTGACTGTTAATTGTTTTAATCATTATGAAATGTCACCTTGTACATATTACTTCCAAGGGATCCATAAAGCATCATGTTAATATTTATTTCCTAAACAAGCAGCCATTAATTATTTCATTTTCTTTAATTCTTTAGTTTTACAAAAAATGCAAAATGAGTAGTCTGGCCCCAGCTCAAACATATGTGACCATTACAAAAAACTAAGAAGTTGTTTTGTTTGACCAGTTTTTTCCTGCAGGTCCAGACACATTGTAGACACATTAACAGTATTTATGCTCTTACTAACTGGTTCAGGCAGCTGCAGATTCCTCTCCTAGCTGTGTTCTGTCTACCTCATGATGATATGGGGGAAACAATTTGTCTGTTCTTTTGCTGGCTTCCTCTACCTTCCCTTCCCTTCTGCTTACTGCTACTGTGAAAGAGCAACTTTATATTTAGTCCTCCTGAAGCTCTCAGCATGGCTCTCATTCCTTCACTTCTGCACAAAATACAGAAAGGTGAAAGCAGAACAGTCCTTTCATCTTTCTTCTATTTCATATGTGAGGTGCTGTTAAAAAGAAAACTTTTTAAAATCAATGTAATAAAACAGAAACACTTGCAGTACCCAGTAACATTTGCATATGAGGAAGAGGTTCTGAAGTGCTACACATGTCCCAGGGATGTGACATGTTGTGGCATGTTATGGCTCTGTGGCACTACACACACATTTTTCTGAATAACAATGTTCATATGTTGAGTGGTAAGGATGTGTCATATTGTAAACTGGTAAAATTAGAGGTAGGCTTGGTCATACAGTGTGGGATGGAAGAGGACCTTGGCTTTTAGCTATGTCAATGGCTTTTCCAATTTGAAGATGCTAACCTAGATGTTTTATCTTCTATTTGAAGTTTAGCTTTATGGAGGAGTTTTAGTGATGGAAATACTCAGTCAGATGTCCAGGTTTTCTGTCTCTCATTTTTTATGTATATGTATTTTTTTATATCTCTATTGTTTTTTCTAGGTACATGTGTTATTTTTGTAATATTTTACTATGATTTGTCTCTATTTAAATATGTTTTCTCAGGTTTTACAGCTGCACACTGTGTGGTTATTTACAGGGTTCTTTTCTTTGCAAATCATGAACACTCCTTGCCACTCATTTAAGAATGTTTAAAGATCTAAATCAGGTGCTGGCCAAAGCTTCTTGTAATAAACTATCCATGTGATAAAGGGTTATCTTCTTTCCTCAATAAACAATGTACTATGTATATAGTATGTTTCAATTGACAGCTTTTAAACCTTATAAAGAACCTTATAAAGAAAATAGTGCAATAAACATGCATAGTACATCCAAGCGCTAAGATAAATCACCAGTTAATGTATCTAAATATAATATTTGCTGATTTGAGCTTAAACCCTATGCACAGTATATCCATCATGTTTTTAAGACAACTGCATTAATAGGCATAGATGCCAGCTGGTGCATTGCATAACTACAATTTCTTGTAAAATGCATGAACAGTACTAGTTTCCATGTTCATGTCCGTGTTGTCATATCTTTGGTAATAGCAATTATGTGCTTGCAAATACATTAAAGAGAGCAATATTGAATCATTATCCAAGTTTATACAATTTATTACATTATCATGTGATGCTATAATCTGTATTACTGGATATTAACAGAACATGCCTATGCACTACAGAAATACTTTATAGTTAGTGTTATTACATTACATTATGAATGGTGGTCCTTCAATTTTTTTTATTTTTTACAGAGTGAACTGAGTATGTATATGTTTATATATATATATATATATATATATATATATATATATATATATATATATGACAGGGTTAAGATTTCCCTAGGTTCCTCATTGAGCACAGAAACACACAGGTGTTCCACATGGGTGTGATTGGTTTGCTGTGATTTGTTGAAGTGTTGGGGTGGAGGATAAAGACACTGTCTGTATGTGTGGGTGGGACCACTGATGCCAGTAAGTAGCCGGCTTGCAGACAGGGTAGTTATGTCTAGCCAGATGTAAGTGGTGGGGATTTTTGTGAACTGTTTCTGGATAGGATTGCTGTACCAGCATTGAAGCTGTTTTACCATCCTGACAACTGCTAATAAACAGCTAAATGGTTCAGCATACCTGTGTCCGATTCCTGTGAATGCTGTACTTTCTAACAATATATATATATATATATATATATATATATATATATGCAAAGACTACAGTTGCAAACATTTGTGATACAAAATGGGTCATTCTGAAGAGCTCAGTGACTACAAGCGTGGTCCTGTGATAGGATATTACTTTTGCAACAAGACTGTTCTTGAAATTTCATCCCTGCTAGATATTCCACGGTCAACTGTAAGTGATTTTATTAGAATTAAAAGCATTTAGGAGCAACAGCCACTCAGCCATGAAGAGGAATACCACATAAAATCACAGAGTGGGGTCAACAACTGCTAAGGCGCATGGTGCGTAAGTCGCCAACGCTCAGCTGGTTCTATCAGTGAAGAGTTCCGAACTTACACTGGCATTAATGTAAGCACAAAAACTGTGCGATGGGAGGTTAATGAAAGGGTTTCCATGGCCAAGCAGCTGAATGCAAGCCTCACATCACCAAGATCAATGTCAAACTTCAGATGGAGTGGTGTAAAACACACCGACACTGGACTGAGGAGTAGTGGAAATGTGTTCTGTGGAGTGATGAATCACGCTTCTCTGTTTGGCAGTCAGATAGGCAAATCTGGATTTTGCAGATACTGGGAGAACTTTACCTGCCTGACTGCATTATGCTAACTGTGAAGTTTGGTGGAGAAGAGATAATGGTCTGGGGCTGTTTTTCAGTGGTTCAGATAGGCCCCTTATCTTCAGTGAAGGGCAATCTTAATGCTTCAGCATACCAAGGGGTAAATGTATCATACCCCGGTTTTCTCAACTCGCGGGAGATCGGCGTCTTCGCAGCTTAAATTTAAAGCGGCGCTGCCTTGTAAAGGGAAAATTCCACTGCCTTGTAAAGGGAAACTTCCCTTTACAAGGCAGCGCCGCTTTAAATTTAAGCTGCGAAGACGCTGATCTCCCGCGAGTTGAGAAAACCGGGGTATGATACATTTACCCCCAAGTCATTTTGCACAATGCTATGCTTGCAATTTTATGGCAATAGTTTGGGGGAAGGCCCTTTTATATTCCAACATGACTGTGCCCCAGTGCACAAAGCCAGGACTACAAAGACATTGTTTGATGAATTCAGTGTGGGCGAACTTGACTGGCCAGCACAGAGCCCTGACCTCAACCCCATCTAATACCTTTGGAATGAATTGGAATGGAGATTGCGAGCCAGACCTTCTTGTCCAACATCAGTGCCTGACCTCATAAATGCTCTACAGAATGAATGGGCACAAATTCCCACAGAAACAATCCATCTTGTGGAAAAGCTTTCCAAGAAGAGTGGAAGCTGTTGTCGTTGCAAAAGAGGGACCAACTATATTTTAAAGTTTATGTATTTGAATACAACGTCATTACAGTCCCTGTTGGTGTAATGGTCAAGCGTCCAAATACTTTTTTCCATATAGTACAGATATATATGATATCAATGAGGCAATTTCTATATCACAAAAAATGTAAACCACTGACTCTCATATATAATCAAACATATTGTATGATTATGTTTGTGTTTTGTGATATCACTGGTTCCTAGTGAAAAGACCAGTAACCATTCTGCATATGTGACAGGTGCACATTCAGGGAACCCAGGGGCTTCTACACCCTGTATTACAAAACTAGCAAATCAAAGTTAATCACCTTTAACTGTCTTCGGAGGGAGTGTATGTATAGTAAGAATAATCACAAGCTCCAAATTCTTGGTGGTAGTGCAGCTTTAAGAAAGACTTACTGTATTATGGGATCACAGAAAAATAACACTCTTTAACAAAGATCACTCTTAACATGTTCTGCTTGTATTCTTTCAACCTGTAAGACTTTTATAAGGTCAAACTACACTCTGAACTTCCTGATCCATTTCTCCAGGTATGGCTGATAAATTATTAATTTGTAGTACTTTGATCTATTATGTAATAATAATAGGCATTGTTAAGGTGAAGGATGAAGGATGAACATAGTACTGGGGACCTGTATACTTGAGTCCTATTTTCTCCTATTAAATCTGCTTGATTGTGAATGTTGCAGCACCATGTCACAATTTTCTAATTGTCATCAGAATTAGCAGGACTCTCACACTAGGGAAACAATGGATAATTATATTGTCTTGATACAAGGAACTTAACTGCAATAAGTGACAGTAACCACTATTTTAGCAATTGGAGCCACACATCTGTGTTAAGAGGGTATACATTAGGTGAGTGCATATTGTTTGCTTCCACTTTTGCTGTATTGTGTTATAATTCTGTAAGCATGCACACACAACATTAACATTCACATGCTAAAATCAAAATATATTTTAATATATTAAAATAACTATTTGTTAGCATTGTCATATATAATTTAATTAGAAAACTGTACATAAATGTAATCATATTATTTTTTTCATGTTGTACCTTATATTAACCTGTAGGTGCCACTGTTGGTATTAACCGTTATGGAAAATGTAAAGATCTAAAGTACTAAAGCATATATAGCATTTGGAACAACAATGGAAATGTAGGATGCTTCATAATAAAGAAATAAACATTATCAAAAAAATAAATTTATATTTCATTGATATCCTGAGCAATTGTATTCAATATTATAGAATATATTAAAAGGGGTTGCAATCCTCTATTGTGAAACATATTAAATATGTTGTTTCATAGTAATAAAATGTGTTAGACAATCAAATGTGTATAGTAGTTTTCTAAATTTATTGTCTTTTTGTATATTAGAATCCAATTGATAATTTCCATGCAGATCCAGCTTTTAGAGATTTTTTTCCTGGAAAATCTTATTAAAGAAATTACCCCCCTTATTTTTTTATATTATGGACCTAACTGCACAGTAAAATTAATCATTCTCTACATGTTAATTGTCATTCTAACATCTGTTCTTATTAGTGGATTGTAATGAAATTTTGTAAATATGACATAATGGTAATTGTAACTCTTCAAGGTCTATAGAAACAATATGATATGTATTGTTCATTAGCTCAGTAATAATATGACCCTGGAAATAGTCTTTAAAAATTGGCAACTATGGGAATCACACACCCCTCATCTTCTGAAATTAGCTAGTAATAATAATGACTTCTACCTGCTATTTCCTCTCTTATCCCTTGCCTAAATAGATAAGGCTGTCAATTATATCCTGCAAGTAACTAAAATCTTGAAGTAGCCAGCTAAAATATTTCTGATTGGAATCAACAGGGGGGTAGGCCAGAATCTGTTTGCCTGTGCTGGGATGTTCAAATGGATGGAAAGTGTAACTGACATATCACGTTGTTTTGTATTTTAGTTCTCTTGAACTAACGGCAGCAGCCATTGCAGTATTTTCAGGTAGATGAGAAGTGAATGTGTGTCCCTCTTCCTCTCTTTGATGCAGTTAGTGAATTGTCCAGTTGAGTCAGGGCCGTCTTTCCCATTGGGCACAATGGGCAGGTGCCCGGGGGCCCTGCAGCCCAGAGGGGCCCGTCGGAGGCAGCAACAAAAAAAAAAACCTGAAAAAAAAAAGAAAATACTTACCTTGCGGTCAGCTGGCGATCCGGCTCCCTCCCTGGTCTCCTCCTCCGTCGCGCATGCAGTGCATGTCGGGCGTGACGTCATCACGCCTGCCCGACATCCATTGTGGAGCGCGACAGAGAAGGGAGGGAGCCGGATCACCAGCTGACCGCAAGGTAAGTATTGTCTTCCTTTTTTTCAGGTTTTTTTTTTTACTGCTGCCTCCGACGGGCCCCCCTGGGCTGCAGGGCCCATATATATTTTATATATATATATGTATATATAGGGGCCCCGGTGCACTGCTTTGCACGGGGGCCCAAAATGTTGATAAGATGGCCCTGAGTTGAGTGAACACTGAATGTCTATTATCCTTATTTTGTCAATGAATCACGTGCAACAAGGTTAGGGGTGAAAGGAAGATGGGTAATGGATTAGTTTGTTAGCACAGATTTGTGTATGTTTGTATCTCTCATATAGGCTCATACAGCCCTATTTAATAAGAAATGGCAATTGGGCTGGATTTCTACAACGCTTATTGCAGCGATAGAAAACCACCCATTTCCATAATTTACCAATAAAATCTTGCATGGCAATTGAGCATTACTAAGCTGCCATGGTAATACTGGCCATGAGCAGTAAAGCTTAACTTACTGTTTTGCCCAGTCGGTCGCAGGGGTTGTGATGTGATACTTGTTAAATAGACTTCCCCATAGTTTGCATGAGAAACTTGGCAAATCTTACCGTTAGCGGACATTATCTCTGCTATAACCAGCAAAGGAGTTGCTATTTCTTCTTGTGCATAAAAATGCAGAATTTTCAGTTGCACACAGGGCCGGATTAACCCTAGGGCTAACTGGGCTACAGCCCAGGGGCCTCGGGCATCCAGGGGGCCCTTGAAAGTGCTCAACAGCATTATTGATGGGGCGGGGGCACCCCCGACGTGATCAATGCTGCTGAGCACTTTCACTGCGGTCCTTCCCTGGCGCGCTGTAGTCTCCTTACTGAGGAGGTCTCGTGAGTCTCACTCTCACGAGATCTCCTCAGTAGAGAGCATACAGTGCGCCGGGGAAGGACTGCAATGCCAGGAGACGGAGATAAGTGCCTTGGGGGCGGCTCGGATCACGGGGGGGCCCTCACGGGGGAATGGAGGCCCCCTTAGCCCAGGGGCCTCCATTCCCTTAATCCGGCCCTGGTTGCACACAACGAAGCTGGGTATGACAGTATGTTGGGGGGGTTTTCTCTGTATTTGTTTCTTTTGGATAACCCTACCCTTTCAAGCACCTGCCATGAACCTATAAATTGATTGAGCAACTTTCACTTCTGTATTGGACATTATCTCTGACAATAAGCGCTATCACCGGTGTTAACACCTTGATACAAAGGCGCAAAATGAAAAAAAGCCCTATATCCATCAAAGACACAGTGAGATAGGCCTGTTCTCTTGTTGATAAATAGAGCCCATATTTTTTTCTACTGTGTTTGCTTTGCAGGCCTTTTTGATACTGAAAAGGTTATAGCTCTTATTTCATTCACAGCCAATAGAAAAATATAGTAAGAAATTTAAACATTTCAGTTTGGACTTTACCTTGTTATTACAGTTGATTTATTTAATAAGGATCTGATGAAATAGCATAAAAAATAAGTGGCATGCAAAGTACAAAAATATTGTTTTTACTAAATTGATAAAATATAACACCTTATTATAAAATTTTCATGATTACAAGTTAGTGCAGACAACCTCTTTTAAAAAATAAATTTTCTCTTTAAATACCTCAATGAACATGTTATGTTTTTGAAGACACACTTTACAGTCTTCATCTTCTTTTCCTTTGCCAACTATCCTTAATATATCAGACTAATTGTTTCAACATCCTTCTTCAAATTTTATCCCTGATTAAATATATGAATAAAGCAGTTAAGTTTAGATATAATGCATCTCTGAAATATAACATATTATCTACTCATTAATAAATTAATATCTTATATATTGTACCATGTAAATCTTGGGGTCTATTTACTTACAATCGTTGATAGCCATAATTTTTTTATTGTCGCTTATTATAGCAATAAAAAATATGTTAAGACAGCAATTTATGAATAAAATATTGCAGAGGTACCTGAGCAATACCCAGCTGCCTCAGGAATACTGTCCAAGAGTGGCAAGAATTAACTTCTCTGGCGACAGAAGTGCTCTTGGCAGCTGTGACTCCTTGGTGTATAGTGCGAAGCCCTCTTAAAAAAACTGCTTCTTCCAGCCATATGGCTTTTGCTCTATGATAACTATGTCCTATACTCTAACTGTGTAGAAGTCTAGACCAATGTTCACAAAATATCAAAACTCTTTTACTTTAAATAATGCAGCCTAATGTCAATGTGCTGATTGACCCTAGGAGAGCATTACTTGGCTAGGACAGCTATCAGAGTTACACCATGTCTGCCAAGCTACTTAGTCCTGTGAGAACAGATGGTAAGGGTCAAAGCTGAAGTCAGTGGTTTGGAGATGGTGGAATCATGAGGGACAAAGCTGAAATTGATGGGTTCGGAGAAGGTTGAATAATAGGGATAAAGCTGAAGTCGATGAACAGACAAACAAAACAAGCCTCCTTGAAACACTAACTGATAAAGGTAAATCCAAATTTTGCTTGTGCAAATCTGTTGCTTCCAGGAGAGAACCACTTGGATAAGGTAGCTATCAGAGACCCACCATGTCCAGCTAAGATGCTTAGTAGGTCATGATAGACAGAGTGAAGTCAATGGGTTAGAGAATGTAGACTTGTGAGAGTCACACCCGAAGGCAATGGGTCAAAAATGATTGAAATGGGAGGGAAGCAGCCGAAGTCGATGGCTGGAGAAGTTAAAATAATTGTTGACGAATCTGAAGGCAATGAACAGGCAAACAAAAAAAAGTCTCATTGAAAAGTCTCTTTGAAACAATTCCAAACTTTGCTTGGAAAAATCTTCATAAGTGTGAATATTTGTAATGAATGAACAATTTATTAAAAAAAAAGGGATGTTTGAGAGGGTAATAAAAAGCAGAATAAATACAGATGGAAGAATAAAAAGTTCAACAGTAAACGTTGCTGAATTGGGACTTGATTATGGTGATGTTCTACTGTCTCAAACTGGAATGTAAACAAAGAATATATCACTGACATGTGTCACATTCATATGTATGTGCTACTGGTGTATGATAGCTTTCAACCTACCTATGTCTGCAATATGAAGACATAGGTAGTACTCCAGATATTGAACTGCATCTGTTTACGTATATAGTATAAATGATTATACTGTTATGAGTTATTATTTTCTTTATGATTAAACATTTTTTAGATGCATTCTGATGTGACATTTTATTGTACTTACACCTGTGCATATACTGCAGTCTTTTCTGTGTCTACATACTGCAAGCACAGCGTAGGCAGAGAGTGCTTCCAGAGAGTCAAATAGAAATGTATCTTCAGTTACACTTGGATTTAATATAGAGCGTGAACTACGCTCTTTTTTGAGACTCAATTTACATGCAAGATGCATTGGGGCATTTTTCAGACCCTGTGTTTTTAAAATGTGACTTGTTCTAATGTGAACTGAATTGGACCACATAAAATTGCCATTTAAATATTCATTGACTACTCTTTGTCACAAATTAAGCACCAGATGAAGTCAAAGGGGTGAAACCTGGTTAAGTGATTTATTTGTGTTGTCAATTACAGCTAAACTAAGTAAAATATTTGATTTTGCTTTATACTATTCCTATCTACTCCTTTCTAAAGCTAGGTACACACTGGAGGTTTTTCATTCAATCATTGGGCCAATCAGCCAAAATATGACCGTTCGGTCAGATATTTCAGTAGTGTGTAAACTTATATGATGGATGACAGTCGTTCCAAAATGCCAATCGACGTTTCATTTGGATGGTGGTACTGGCTAATAATCTTGTTCCAATCCCCTTATGATCATGTAGTGTATATGAATTCACGGCCAATTCCATGACCTACTGCAGATAGTTAATCAAACTGCGACTCCTTTCGGGGTGTGTGTATGTAAATTTCTGATTTCTTCACCTCTCCCACGTGGTGCGGTGTTCGCACGCCATTCAAATGGCAATTATGTGCTTTTAACGGAAAATCAATAGTAACTGTACACTGTGTAACTCCAATGAGCACATTTCCACTGCTCCACAGTCCAGTTTCAGTGTGCTTTACACCACTCCATCGATGCTTGGCATTGGTCTTAGTGATGTTAGGCTTGCATGCAGCTGCTCGGTCAAGGAAACAAGTAAGGTGCTTACCTGGAGCCACAGCTCCAAGGGATAAAGAGCACAAAGAATTGTGAAAGCAGCAAGAAAAAAGAGTGGGACAAACGACCTGGCTAATGCTGAAGTCATGGCAGTAAAAGATGAATTTAGAAAGTTAGGGACTGCTCTAAAATAGGTGGCAACCACTGTAACTTTTTAAGCAGTATAGAGGTGAAGACATAACTCATTGCATTAGAAACTTCAATGTGTGGCTAAAGAAGTGGTGTTATGAGGAAAGATCTGGCAAGTTAAGGGCCTATACAAAAGTTACAGCCACCACCCATCTTCAAGGGGAATCAGAATACTAAGCGAGCAGTTTGGAAGCTTCATCAGGAACTATTTAAACTAGCAGAGATGGGCAGTGAACTAAATAGGAATAAGACAATCTGCTCCCCCAACCAATAGGTATTGTTTCTGCAGGCTAATAGTACAGGAAGCATCCACAGCAACAGAAGACAATGCAGACCAAAACAAAATAAACATAGAGAGAGAGAGAGATAAACATAGAAGATAGGAACAGAAATGCTCAACACAAAACTCTTAGAGCTATGTGTGCTAATGCTAGAGGCTTAGGAAATAAAATTCCAAAACTAATTGCTTTAATGACAAGGGATGATCTGGATATTGTGGCTATTACTGAGTCATAGCGCAATGAAAATCATGACTGAGACATAGCTATACCGGGACATACTTTATTTAGGAAGGACAGAGTGGGAAGAATCGGAGGAGGAGTAGCAATGTATGTAAAAAAAGCATAAATACTACTTTATACAAAGTATTGAAGAAAAGACTAAGCCCTTTGGGTGACCATAGAAACGGGGGATAACGGCTGTTGTTCATACTGGGGTGATCTATAGACCATACGGTCATGAAGAGGAACTGGACAGCAACTTATTGTAGGTCATCAATAAAATGGCATTAAAAGGAGAGGTAATAATCATGGGATACTTTAATCTACTCACAAAAGCGCAATATTAGCCTTAATTCCTACAAATGGTGACATAATATCTGATGTAAATGTGGGTGAGAACCTAAGATCCAGTGATCATCAAGCAGTATGGTTTAGTATAAAAACAGAGACTGACTCATACCACACAAAAACAAAGGTGTGATTTTGTAGAGATGGGAAAATGTGTAAGAGACTTTTTGGCAGAGTGGAAGAGTGCAGGAGAGTGCAGGAGAGGTGGGGAAAAAAAAAATTCAATATTGTGAAAGAAAGAAAGATGGCCTTCAGGAAATATAAGCAGACTCAGAATAATGAAGACAAAGAGGTGTATCTTGCTAGACAGAATGAGGCTAAAAAGGTAATCAGATGTGCAAAGACACAATCTGAAGCGAAAATGGCCCAGTCAGTAGGTAAAGGTGGCAAACCATTTTTTTAGGCATATAAGTGAAAGGAGAAAAACAAAAGGAGGAATAATAAGACTAAACATAGAGAGTGAGGGTCTTGTTGAGGGAGACAAGGTAATAGCAGATCATCTTAATAATTATTTTTGCTCAGTGTTCACTACAGAAAGAGGGAAGAGGCCACAGTTAAGTTGCAAGTATACTCATAAAAATTAGGTAGATACAAGTATGTTTACAGAGGAGAAAGTCCTAACAGAGCTCTCAAAACTGAAAGTGGATAAATCAATGGGGCCAGATGGGATACATCCAAGGATACTAAAAGAGCTAAAGGGGGTGCTGGTAACACCGTTAACAGAATTATTCAATCAGTCACTAGCTACAGGAGTAATTCTAGAGAGCTGGAAAAAAGCAAATGTAGTCCAACTGCACAAAAGTGGAATTAAGGAAGAGGTGAGCAACTACAGACCAGTGAGCCTTACATCAGTAGTAGGGAAAATGATGGCGACACTCTTAAAAGAAAAAGTTGCAGAATATCTCAAATCCAGTAAGTTACAGGATCCCAAACAGTATGGATTTACTGGGGGAAGAGATCATGTCAAACAAATCTTATTGACTTTTTGACTGGGTGACTAAAGTAATAGCTCAAGGGGGGCCGTAGATATAGCTTATCTAGATTTAAGTAAGGATTTTGACACTGTCCCACATCACAGACTGGTAAATAAAGTTGAAAGCTTGGGATTGGATTCTAAGATGGTTTAATCGATAAGATCTTGGTTGCAGGATAGAAAACAGAGAGTTATAGTAAATGGAGTGCACTCACAGGAGGGAAAGGCTGCCAGTTAAGTACCCCAATGATCTTGGCCCAGTGCTTTTTAATATCTTTATTGGAGACATTGCAAATGGTATTGAAGGGAAAGTATGCCTTTTTGCAGATGACACAAAGATATGCAACATGGTAGACACACCAGGAGGTGTAAAACAAATGATTGATGATTTCGGTAGACTAGAGGAATGGTCAAGAGAGTGGCCACTACAGTTTAATGCCAAAAAATGCAAAATCATGCACTTGGGTCTCAAAACTCCAATGGCTAAATATAGTATTAATGGCATCATAACGGAAACTACTGAAGAGGAAAGGGATCTAGGAGTCACTATTTCAGGTGACCTAAAGGTAGGTAAGCAATGAGGAAGGCGAGTCAGATGCTTGGTTGCATAGGGCGAGGAATCAGTAGCAGAAACAAAGAAGTAATAATGCCACTGTATAGGTCATTGGTACTGCCTCATCTAGAATACTGTGTTCACTTCTGGAGGCCATATCTCCAGAAGGATAAATTACACTAGAGACTGTACAAAGAAGGGCAACTAAAATAGTGCATGGCCTACAGCACAAAACTTACCCAGAAAGACTCAAAGATCTTAATTTGTATAGTGTGGAGTAGAGAAGGGAAAGGAGGGACATGATAGAAACTTTCAAACATATCAAGGGTTTGAACAAGGTACATTAGGGAAACATTCTTCAATGGAAGAGAAGTACTAAAACACGAGGACATGTATTGAAACTGGAGGGAAGTAGGTTCAAAGGAAATTTGAGGAAAAACTACTTCACAGAAAGTGTAGTGAATAAGTGGAATAGGCTCCCATCAGAAGTGGTAGAGGCTAATTGAGTAGAGCAGTTTAAACATGCTTCGGATAGATATAAGAATATCCTGATAAAGAATAGATGATCAAGTAGGGTTTAAAGTACCATAGATTAATAAAAAAAAAAAGGGCAGTCTAGATGGGCCAAGCGGTTCTTAATTGACGTCAAATTCTATGTTTCTAAGGAAGCCCATTCCATTAATCTCTTGTCACACAATTTTGTGCTTAAATAAATCCCAGTGGAAGTTCGGAACTTTTAAACATTGAAATCAGCAGAGTGTTGGTGACTTTTACACACCATGCACCTTAGCAGTCGTTGACCCTGCTCTGTGATATTACGTGATGTTCCGCTTCATGGCTGAGTTGCTATTGTTCCTAAACGCTTACACTTTATAATAATATCACTTATAGTTGGCCATGGAATATCCAACAGGAATGAAATTTCATAAATCGTCTTATTGCAAAAGTGGCATCCTATAACAGAACCATGCTTGAAGTCACTGAGCTCTTCAGAATGACCCAATTTGCAAATGGAGACAGCATGAGTAGGTGCTTAATTTTATACATCTCTGGCAACGGGTCTGATTGAAATACCTCAACTCAATAATTAACAGGTGGGGCCAAATACTTTTGTCTATATAGTGTATGTGTCTATAGCAAATTTCTGCTTGAATAATTATACACCTTTGTCCA
Organism: Mixophyes fleayi; assembly: GCF_038048845.1. NCBI lineage: Eukaryota > Metazoa > Chordata > Amphibia > Anura > Limnodynastidae > Mixophyes > Mixophyes fleayi. The sequence continues at coordinate 220,963,580 of NC_134406.1, read as the reverse complement.
TCTGGACTAGAAGAAAGGCAAATAGATGGGAAACAGTAAAGATGTGTTTTGGATATGTCATCTTCCATAATTAAACACCTGTGTACATCAACTCTACAACAAAAGCACATAGTTATGTATTTTATAGATGTGTATTGGATAAGACGATACATATGTATTGAACATGTTTAACACTTGTGAGTTTATTTTAAACAAATATATATATTTATTGCAAGTGCACCAAAGAAACCATGCTTTTTTAATCCAACACATTTATTTGTTAACAATATCCATAGAAATGGATGTAGTAAAATAAAAAAATAGCATTCATTGACATGTTTAACGATTAACCTGGCTAGTGCTTTCTGACATTACTTTCGTATATACTTGAAAAAATTTGAATGAATGGTGGTTACGTGTTTCCTTTTCCTGAATCTGAGTTTGTGGGAGGTGTTTACCGGTGATATCCAACCCTGTATTTAAATGTCTTCATTATATCGCTGCAGGGACCCCATATATCATATTAGTGTGTAAGAAAGCAATCTTTTAAGATGACAATATGGCTGTCAAAAATTGCTGGCCGGATGGTTGGCATTCCAAAAATCATTTAAAACACATGTAATGTGTACACGTGAATCGCACGACCAATCGGACCTTCAGTAGTAGGTGCAATCGTTGTAGATAACACATCAGTCTGAAAATTCTCCAGTGTGTACCTAGTCTAATGCTAACTTGCTCCTTTGAGATAACAAGCACTACCATGGACAATTATATTTTAATGAATATCTATGTTTTATCAAAGCAACTGTAATCTGATAACCTTTGTGTCACATGTTTAGAAAAGGATGATTCAAGTATTTAAAATCAATTTGTAATTTAGAAAATAATTAAATTTTGCAGAAAGGCAATGCAGCAGCATTGTTGTCAGTAGCTGAGTATATTGATAGTTACTATATAACCTTACCGTTTGATTGAT
>NC_134406.1:220132625-220215125 GCF_038048845.1 Mixophyes fleayi | reverse complement strand
AGTAGAAAGGAATACAATAAAGAAAGCTATTTCCTATAATTGGAAATGTTCAAGAGATGCAGACCTGAGTTAGGATAGCAACATCAGAACATTATATCAGAAAAATATAAGGAAAACAGAAAACGTTATGAATTTATAAACATGGGTCCCGTTTCATTTTCAAACATAGCAACAAAATTCATGGTTTTCAGTATCCAAAACAGATTTATTATGTGGTGTGCATGCAATGATTTAACAAGGTAATACAGTGGGAAAAAAGGAATTGAAAATGCACACAACATTTTGTAAAGAAAAAAACAAACAAAAAAACAAGGATCTAAAACATTTCAGAACACAAATAACTGATTTACAAACTATTACAATATGAGAAGCATTACAGGGTTAGGATGAGATAACTTCTGTGCTTATGTCTAGAAGTCATTGCTCATACATATGTACTTTCTTTTTTACACATCTCTGGTTTAATTTGTATATACTAAGTATAGTCCTATAGACTCAAATTTGGAACTCGGAGCACTAGATTTTTTGACAGGCCCATATTAACACAGTCAATAGTCAGAAAAAAACTAGTTAAATAGTTAGACACGCTGGTACCTCAAGATAGGAAACACCTATAAAGTACTGGAAATCTACCAAAACTAACACAGTAGTGTTGTACTTACAGCATGTTACATGCACATGAAGAACAGGAACAATTATCAATGGACAGATAAACGGGATTGCCAAATTAATGTCACTGTATTTAAATCCCTATTAACTTCCCTATATAGGTACCCCCCCCCCCCCACCACCCCTGTTCCCTATGATGACCGCTGTTTTAAAGTCACTTTAAAGTGAAAATTCTATCTATGTGGTCCTTTTTTCCCAAGAAAAGACCAGGAAATGCTAAAAGATGAGACAAGATCAGAAGCCGTACCCTTCTGCTTCTGACAAATCATTGGAAAAGGACTGACGGGATACTGCATAAACAAATTATCACTACGTGCAGATAAGCGGATAATGTACATCCGACCACTGAGGAGCTTCCTGACTGACTGGCTTAGGCTGGGTACACACTACAGTGTTTTCAGCCGAGTATTCGGTCAATAAAACGATAAACGACTGTTCAGGCCGATATTGCATTTGTATGTACGCTCCAAAGCACAGAATATCTTTTAATTTGATTGTTCAGCAGAACAATCTCAAGCTCATTCAGCTATGGAACGTCGTCCTTCCAATCCAGCAGTGTGTATGCACTCACCATCAGGATCTCCATAGAGTTTACAGAGTAATGATCTTTTCAGCCGACGGTTATGACAGTTGAAGAGCACAGATCTGAGGGTAAATCTTTTAAAACATGTATAGTGTGTACGCATGAATCGGCATGCTGATTGTGACTTTTTTTTTTTCAGTCGTTGGTACAATCACACATTGGTCGGAAAATTCTGTAATATATACCCAGCCTTAGAGATTTGGTTACACTCATTTATGATCATACGATCTGCTCTTTTAACCAGCCTGGCACCTGAAACGCAAATACCTTCGAGCTGTGATACACTATCTTGCAATTGCAGCCACACAACCATCATCATCATCACCACAAAGCTACTCTGCAAAGGGAAGAGTTAAAGTATCCTGTAAAAATTATTTCACGTTCCAAAGGTACAAAACGATTTAAAAAAAATCTATGTGGGATTTAAAGTGAATATAAATAGCTCCCTGAAGCTGGCGTACATTAACATAATTGACAAGTTTTACTGTCAGCTCTGTTCCGAAGAGCAGAACTGGACAGCGCATGTGTGGAGGGATCATGTGATCCCTCCCTGTCACATTAATGTACTTTGGGGCATATTTAACAATTGACGGTATTGCACTATCGTGCACTTACCGTGTAATTAGGTAATGGAAGTCTCAAATTGATATTTATGAAAGCTCCATCGGACTGTTCAATCTCAAAAACCATTAATTTTCTCTGCACTTTGTTTTTTCTAGCAGTCACCATACAACAGTATGGTGACTGCTCGGGGCCGGCATTTAACAAGTTCCGAAAAAAATTTTTTTTCGGAAACTTGTAATGTAAATGTACGCCAGCAGCTGAAGCTGGCGTACTTCATCAGAACTGTTACAGAATCCTTTCTTCCTCGGTATGTCCAGCTCTGCTACGGAGAGAAGAGCTGGACAGCGCATGTCCAGGAAGTGATCTTGTGATCCCTCCCTGTCATCTGATCTCATTTCAGACTACAGATGCAGAAACACTAGTCTCGTGTCTGTGCACAGCCTGGAGGTCTCTAGACTGCACATGCGCAGTTGCATCTACAAATGAAAAAAAAAAAGAGGAGGAGGAGATGGGAATACAGCGCGTCCGAAGAGGCAGGTAAGTATGATTTTTTTTTTCACAGAAACAGCAGATTATCGGGACTGCTGTTTCTGTGCTCCGGTTTTGATAAATTTGAGAAATGAATCAATACTTATCCGTCCGATAAGGATTGATAACCATTTCTCTATTTCAACGATAAATGATAAATGTGCCCCTTTGTGAGGTTTCTCTGTTCGCATGCCCGAACTTTCCGGCCGGTGCATGCGCACAGGGATTTAAAGCAACCATGAATCCACATCAAAAAAGGACAGCAAGGGAGCCTGTGAAAAGTATTAAACTTGACAGGAACAGCCGTATTTTTGGAACGGCTTTTCCAGTGGATGTTTTCTGATAAATATGAAATATATTTCAATCCTTATCTATGAAATAAGGGTTGAAAAGTATCTTTCATATTATGTGGTGCTTCTTAAATAGACCCCATGTAGAGCACAGATCTGAAGGTAAATTGTGTAAAATCGTGTAAGTGTGTACGCATGAATCGCCATGCTGATGGTAACTTTCAGTTGTTGGTAAAATCGTTAAAGATATTGCACTGAGAGAACTTTTCTGTAGTGTGTACTTAGCTGTATTGGTGGTTTGACTGGCAAAAAAAAAAGGTAGTTTTTGGAGGTGTCCTGTTTTTTTGCAGCTCTTCTATTAGATAATCGAAATCCCCTTTCATCTGGGTTCAATCAACGTTCTAATCGGTAGAATCAACCCCTTCTCAGCACTTATATAGGTGGAAGCTTTTTTTTATCCAAGTTTCCTGAGCATTGTTTTATCAACATCGGGAGAGAGCCCTATTCAATACCTGGACCCGGGTGGGCAGCGGCCATACTCTCCCCAGGTGAGAGAGTCCCTTAGTTATCCATCTACCACCTGTCATTACACCGCCCAATATGGGCGCTTCTCATAGGAGTCGAACCTGAACCCTAACAATTAGACGTCCGAAATCTTGCAGCAATATCCTGGCAGCTCCTTCGAACTCCGTGAAATGTGCTGTGGTTATTATTACTAGGTTATTATTAGGTCCGAATGATCTCACCATACACTCCCTTCACTTTCCCACTAACTACCTTCTCCGGCCGTGGCCGACGACTGCATCACCCACCGCCGCTGCGTGGATCTAACAACAGCCACTGTTAAAGTCAGTTAAGCAGAATATCGCACCCGACCGGGTTCTCTTGTTTGAGAGGAGAACTCTGCTCCCGTTCGTCGCATTCCATCACCATACAAATATAACACCGCAGTATACTCTGCTATTATTTCCTTACATGATGCACATTCAAATCATCTATAACTATTCAAGTGAACACTTTACCTGTAGAGGTGAAAGAATTGAACAACATATTAGCAGCCATCTTGCTGTGGGCTATGCTTAACTGCATACCAACTATACTCATTTATGATCATACGATATTGATCCAAATTCTTTACCTTCAAGTGCACACTTTACCTGTAGAGGTGAAATACTTTAGCAAGATATGAGCAGCCATCCTGTTGTGGACTCTGTTTAACTACATATAAAGCAATACAGCTTAGACACAACATATACATTTCTCTACATCTTGTCATTCAGAACATAAGAGGATGCATTTTAACCATAGTCTGTGTACCAAAGGTGAGTATGTGGAAAATAAAGTTGAATAAAGTATATTTTATTGTATTTAGCCTTCAATAAATTCAATCAGAAAACTGACATAATGTAATCACCATACATCCATGGTGCCCAGCATCCAGCAGTCTAAATTTTAACACACCTGAAGCCGGACAAGAATAATTGTGTAGTTAAATCACAGAGGCCTAACTGTACTCCACCTCAAGATTAGTACTTCCTGATAACCAATTAAATGTATTGACACTAGTCTCTCTCCCATCTACTTGCTGACATAATATGCTATGGCAAATCAATGTAAAGCACCTTATTAGGCCAGGTCCTCCATCATGGTACTTTGACAGTTTGTGTTTAGCCTCCACTGGTCCCCCTGTGACATCTGTTCCAGCTTCAAGTACTTGCAGAGAACTCAGTGCATTGTGTCAAAAGAGTGGAGTGAGGCCAGGGGGTACTCTCAGGGCCGGATTAAGGGAATGGAGGCCCCTGGGCTAAGGGGCCCTCCATTCCCCGCGAGGCCCCCAATGTGAGCCGTCCGCCGCCCCCACCCCCCGCGAGGACCCCCCCAAGCACTTACCTGTCAGTGCAGTCCTCCGTCCCGGCGCGCTGTAAGCTCCTTACTGAGGAGATCTCGCGAGAGTTTGAACTCTCGCGAGATATCCTCAGTAAGCAGACTACAGCGCGCCGGGACGGAGGACTGCACTGACAGTACTCAGCAGCATCGATCGGGCCGGGGGCGCCCCCGCCCCCGACCGATCAATAATGCTGCTGAGGAGTTTGAAGGGCCCCCTGGATGCCCGAGGCCCCTGGGCTATAGCCCAGTTAGACCTCGGGTTAATCCGGCCCTGGGTACTCTCCATGCTTTGACTTGCTCCAGAACCCAGTACACAGAGTCCCCCTTAGAGCTTCCCTAAACCACAAAGGGCTAAACCACCAGCACCTGAGTGGACAAAAGTGACCCGGGGGTCCACCAGAGAGACCACACCACCCTGACCATGTAAACTCAGAGACGTGATATAACTATCTACATCATCCTTAGGTTGACAAATTGAAAGGACATCTAAGCTGAAGCTATAGTCTTACTTGGCCCACTTCAGTCATTTACTGGCTTTGAATGGTCTTTTCATCTACAAGATGGCTTGAAGTTTCCTTCTACATATTACTAAGATTCTAATCTAGTTTCTGAGTTCCTACATTTTCTTGCTTTCTGATAGGAGGTGGTAGTGTCCCCCTCTCATAATCTTGATCTCTTGTTACTTTGACATTCTTAGCCCCCATTCAGTTGTTCTACTTGCTTAGTCATATAATATGCAAGTTTATTGGTTGCTGAGTATCTCCATACCCCCCTATATTTTGTATACTCACTGTATTTTGGTGCTTCACTGTCTTGTATAATGACTCATTGTTTTTCCTAATATATGATGTCCTCCCCAACACTCCTTATCTTTCCACTTTACTCCCACTTCCCATTACCTACTGTTCTACTTCCCCTAGGGAAGGGATGGAGTGCCTATCTGCCCAATGCATCTCTTATGCCTCCTTCAATCCCAGGAACCCCCCCCCCCCCCTCCAAAATTAGTCACCTGTCCCTTCCCCTCCATGCTTCTCCCCTTAGTCTCCCTTCCGTCCCATAGACACAAACCTGCACATTCAGATTTCTCATACTCACCTCCGTGTGAACCAAGTGAGGCTTGTAGCCAGGAGCACTCAAATATTTTGCACTTAGTCACCCCCCAAGCACCTTTAATTCTTTAATAGAATAGTTTCTCCCATTCAAGATTTATTCATGAATCCTTCCAGAGCTTCTTTTTACAAGGATTATCAGGCTATCAGGCTCACCTTTCCCCAATACCCATCCTCATCTTCCCATGGCAACTACCATTTCTTCATTTCCATTCCCATCTCCCTTAGATCCACACAGACTTTTTTGATCTCGTCCAAGTGCTCATGCTGTAGAAATCTAAATAAATCTCCAATGGCATAAAACATTATCAACAGCAAGTGGTGTCAACGTTTGGCCTGAACTCACCTAGAAAGCAAACAATGGTCCTGGGGGCCTGTAGGATGGAGTACGCGGACATGTGTCAGATACACATTCCTAATCTCAAGGTAAGACATTTTCCTAGAGATTTTTTAGTCTGTTGACTGTAAAAAAAGAAAGATATCCTGCGCTAGGCTGTATACAATGTATATTAAATTAGTATATATGAAAGCAGCTGTGAAACAAGGGGCTAATTGCCAATCCCCAAACGGAGCAAAGCTCCAGACATACAACTATAAGCAAAACAGAGCGCTAAGCTACTTAATCAATTACTGTATGTATGAGCAAAAACCAGGGCAGAAAACATCAATAAATAAAAAAATATATGCAGAAATCGTCTGTTGTATCTAAAAATACAACAGACGATTTCTTTAATAAACTGCATATATTTTTTTATATATTGATGTTTTCTGCCCTAGTTTTTGTTCATACATATAGTAATTGATTAAGTAGCTTAGCGCTGTGTTCTGTTGACTGTAAGAAACCAATCCGGAAAGGGTGCATCTTACCATTAATACTGGTCAGCACTCTCAGTTCTGAAACGGTCACATTAGTCTTTATCTATGCTCCAAAACAAATGCATGACTCCTTTATCAACATTGTCATGTGCATTAAATAAGTTGTGTAGTGTCACATCCTCATAGGTGGTGACTTTAATATAGTATTAGACCTGGCAGGTGGTGGGGTTCAAATAAATTAACAACTGGTTCTCTGCCCTAATGACCGTTTTAAGTATACAAAAAGATATACCGAAAGGTAGTTTACTATTTCATGCATTTAATACTCAAATAAGAACAATAAAAGAGGTACACAAAACTAGATTATGCTATAAAAAAAGAGTTTTAAAATATTAATGAAAAAATATTAAATAACACCTGACAAAAAACTAAAAAAAATATAAAGCACCAACAATAGAAGTTACTTGGCAACACATACATTGAATCACATAAGGAATTAAATTTAAATAGAGGCAATAAAATAGTACAAATTATTAAGACATTACACAGACAATAGCAAAGTAATAAACAACAAATATTATGAAAAACTGCATAATGATAAATTATTTATATCAATATCAAAAGGCAGTTATCTAGTCAAACCCAGGTGTGCGTATAAAATATTTCTTATTTTATGCTGCTAATATCAAGATAATAATAGTAATGAGTCATGTTATGCCACACAGTAGTGCCCCCATCTCAAATTATGCCACAGGAATGTCCCTCTTCATCACACTGTGCCATGCTGCATTTACCCCCCTTCACACTGTGCCATGCTGCTTTTACCCCCCTTCACACTGTGCCATGCTGCTTTTACCCCCCTTCACACTGTGCCATGCTGCTTTTACCCCCCCCTTTACACTGTGCCATCCTGCTTTTACCCCCTTCACACTGTGCCATCCTGCTTTTACCCCCTTCACACTGCCATCCTGCTTTTACCCCCCTTCACACTGTGCCATGCTGCTTTTACCCCCCCCCCTTTACACTGTGCCATCCTGCTTTTACCCCCTTCACACTGTGCCATCCTGCTTTTACCCCCTTCACACTGCCATCCTGCTTTTACCCCCCTTCACACTGTGCCATCCTGCTTTTACCCCCTTCACACTCTACCATCCTGCTTTTACCCTCTTCACACCCTACCCTGCTGCTTTTGCCCCTCAAAACACTGTGCCATGCTGCCTTTGCTCCTCAAATCACTCTGCCATGCTGCCTTTGCTCCCCCTTCACACTCTGCCATGCTGCCTTTGCTCCCCCTTCACACTCTGCCATGCTGCCTTTGCTCCCCCTTCACACTCGGGCATGCTGCCTTTGCTCCCTCTTCACACTCTGCCATGCTGCCTTTGCTCCCCTTGCTTCCGTTCCTTCACTTACCTTTTCTGTCGGCTTTTTTCTTCTCTTCGCTTCTTGCCGACTCCTCTCTGCACCGCTCCTCACTGAACGTTGGGCATGATGACGTCACGCCCGACATTCAGTACGGATGGAGCAGGGAGGAGTGCCGACGTAGCGGACAGGTGAATATCTTTTTATTTATTTTTTTAAACGGCCTGCTCCCCCCACCAACGAAAAGGGTGGACTCAGTCTGTAGTCACCGATTCGCCAAACCGAGCCTTCAATTAGGTATCGATTCTGGTGAACCGGTGAGGACTGGCTGAATCTCACCACTGGACCTGGCACTAAATAATCCCCCCTCCCTCCAGCAAATTAGAATCCTTCCCCTTTAAAAGACACACAAATGCTTAAACGTTCTTACATTTAGGACCAGAATTCTTATTTAGATTCACTTTTAATTGGTCCTCCTGGTTCACAACCCTCCTTGTTCCACTCCATTCCTTAGTGGTAAATCAAAAGGAACCTTGAACAATCCAAAGAAATATAAAATATTTTGCATTGTGGTCTGATGCAGTTTGACATTAGGTTTAGGGAAGATCATCATCATCAGCATCTATTTATTTATATATATAGTGCCACGAATTCTGCAGCCCTGTACAGAGAACTCACTCACATCAGTCCCTGCCCCATTGGAGCTTACAATCTAAATCCCCTAAATTACACACACACAGATCGAGAGAGACTAAGAGCAATTAAATAGCAGCCAATTAACCAAAACTAGACGGATGCGCAAGTAACACATGTTATACAAGCTTCAGATACTTGAACGCTCTGAGGATTTTTCTATCTTGCAGATTCTTTTGTTACAATCAAGTGAAAGAAGTGGTTTACAATAATAAGAATCTCATAATTTCAAAATCTTTAAAGCTTATTCGTTAAGGTTTACATCTGGGATTGTTCTGTGTGTAGGGCTCATTGCTCTGCATTCTGGGAGATTCTTCTGAAAAGGAATTTCTTTATCCAACAGTCCGAAAACTGGCCCAAACCAGTTAATCTTATACCACATGAACTTTACTTCTCATCTAGTGCCCTCTAGTGTTCTCTTAATAAAACACATACATTAAACATTTTCAAAATGAAGATAATTATATTCATTCTACAATCTACTTTTAAATGTATACTTAACTTCATTCAAATATAATTATCTTTAACAAGAGCCACCTTACCTGTGTTACAAAATATTATCTCCTGTTTCACATAAACAAAGAATACATTGGCTATCCTGTCCCTCAAAGGGCAGCTGGATTTGGCGGTATTCATACCTAGACGTGTGTGTCCAAATCCAAAAGCTTGGATGTTACAGCACACCATCACAGCATATGTGTGGTCATCGTCTCACTGAATTCGGCATTCATCTTGGCCAACATCTGATGGCTTAATAGACCCGTACACACTGCATATTATGGCCAAATTTGCTGTCAAGATCAGAATGTAGGCTCTTACGGGCAGGGTCCTCTCTACTTATAGGGTCTACTCTCAGGCTTATAACTCTCAGCATATCATGAGATGGCAGAAAGGGAATGTCACAGTGCAGACAGAGCTCAGAGGGGTGTTCAAAGTCTCTGCTCAGTCAGTCATGTGACTGTGGTTACCATGGTAGTCCAGAGTAATAAGTCATTAATAGCATCCATAAGAAAAAAATTAATTAAATGTTATAACTGGAATTTTGATTTACACCTCCAAGATATTCACTGTTAGTTTTAAACAGGTTGTCCGCTGATTGTTAAGCAAACATACTAAGCTCCATACTTTTCTAACAATGAAACACTATAGAATTAACCAATTTATTTTATAAAGGGATTGGACCCCATATAATTTTTATCAACTACATGTGTTGTTAATTAAATAATTACTTAATCAGATTACTTAATTGTAATTACCAGGTGTTACAAATATCTCTGCACAAGGCCTAGACCAGCAGTGGGGAGTCTGTAGCCACTTGTGGCTTCGAGTGCGGTCTGCAGACAGGAGACTAATTTGTGTTCTGAAAACTGCCTCCTTGGAGCACTGTGTTAGCACTCTGATGAGGCAGTGCTCCATATCAGGGATCGGCAGGAGGGAGCTATAATAAACAGCTCCCTGATGTCAGCCCTTTAATAACTTGCCTTGCATTCTGGACCACCAATCAGAGAGGTCGCCTGCTCAGAGATGAGGAACTTCCTCTCTGAGCAGGCGAGGAGCAGACAGAAGAGATCAGAAGCAGTGCAGGTGGACCGGATGGCCTACAATTATAAAGAAAAAGTTTATTTAAAATAAATCAAGTGAATATCAGGTTTCTAAAATGAGAACATTACCAGATAGAAGCGTACTAAATTTTCTTAAATCTGTGCTGGTTAAGTGAAACAATTCTCATTAATATTTTCCCAAGTTTTAAAGGAAAAGAACATAATATGTAAAATATGGATATAAACTAATATGTAGATGTTTTTGATTCATTCATTGAAGTGTACAATTAGAGATTTAAAGATTTGGAAAGCAATGAATTCAAGGTAAAGTTGGCTTTGCAGCCACATCTGGTGAACATCGCCCAGGTACTTAAGAACTTACAGATGGAGCTGATCGAACCTTTGGCGGAGAACATTACAAAGACACTTTTTAATAGCAATGTAGATCCTGTAGAAATATGGCAATATGCTCAGCTTTTACTCTTGCTTTGGGACAACTTATTGATGCGTGTTTACGTTTTCGCACATGGGAAAAGCTGGAACTGAATATTACATTCCTAACACAAAGCAAACAGGAACAAAAAAAGTAATTTGATTTGTAAACCATTTTTTATTACCTTTTTTGTCTCAATAATAGAGTTGAGAGTAATTTAGTAACCTATTTTCCTCTCAAAGTTTAGTTTTGCGTTATAAAAGTGTGTTCTTATTTCTTTTCAATAAAGACGTATATACAGTGTATATATATATGTATAAATATATATATATATATATATATATATAGGAGGAGGAATTTATTAGTTTTACAATGAAGCAATGAAGGCAGTAGGAGAAGTGGCGGTATGACATACAACCATATACACCCCCACTTCCACCACTCTATATTTACACCGATCAGCCACAACATTAAAACCACTGACAAGTGAGGTGAATAACATTCATTATCTTGTTACGCTGGCACCTGTCAAGGGGTTGGATATATAAGGCAGCAAGTGAACAGTTAGTTCTGAAAGTTGATATGTCGGGTGGTCTGGACGCCATCTCGGGAGGTTGGGATCTTTCTGAGCTCCGTTCCAACTCCCAATTAGTGCAACTAAAGAGAGATTTACCCCGCAGAAAAGTACAAGTCACGGGGGTTAAACCCTCCAGGCACAGAATTGGCTCATCAGATCGGCAAGATACAGGCTCCAGGCTGTTTCCCCTCTACTTGTGTGCTGCCGGATAGCCTGACTCCCGAGACCGCAACGCCACGTGGCTTACCTGGGCTGCTGAGTGCTGGCGGGACTCCCACATCTTGCCTGGACAGGCAAAAACTGCCAGACTTCTCGGCGGGACCTCCGCGATCTGCGGCCTCGTAGCCGCGGCTGAAATTTCCCTGGGAGGTATGTGTGGCCCGACTTCCGGTATTCGGAAGTAGACTTCCGGTTGGCGGTGGGAGGCTGAAAGTTGGAGAGTGGTGGAGAGACGCCGTCCCGAGCGTTCCCAGCAGCGTATACATCCAGGGTCAAGAGATCTAACTACCCATAAGGCTTACTATCGCCCTGCTGCGGGGATCCCCACTGACAGAAACGAGGCTCAGCCTGCAGCCACCACAATCAAGAGGGACCCTGTTGATTGCAAAACAGGTCACCCTTGCAGGGTCTCATTTGGTGCTACATGAGTAATGTGATAACAGACCCCAATCCTGTGACCTGTTGCCCCCAAGTAGCACGCGCAGAGGTGCATCGAATTAAATTCATATTGCTCAGCTAAACCCTAGCCACAGATATCAGAGACTTTCTTTCTGCTGCAGATTCACTATCCAGTTCAAAGATCAATAACTGCATCATGATGATACCTGTTGCGTCTGAGGTCCAGTGGATGTGTGGATGCTGAGGGGTCTCTGGCAACTCCTGTTATGCTGGTGCAAACTCACCTCATGTATTCCTGTACCTGACATGGCTGTCTAGACCTCAAATGGGGGACGGGTCTAGTGACGACTAATCTATATGCTATAGTACTGACGAAGAAAAACAGTTTTTGTAACCTGCCAAAGATACCAGTCAGAGGCCCAGATGGGCAAGGATAAAAAAGGTTCCACCAAGTAAGCTTCTAAACAACCTGCGGCTACACCTCAGCGCTCGGATCTACGTGCCTTTCTGAAATCTTCATCTGGATTTGAAGCAAGTGACATGGCGGCATCCACTAGTCACTCGCGGGCATCTACACCCGATTCCCCAGTAACCATCTCCCAGGCCGCTGGAGCTTCTCCCGCCAAAGATCAGCTAGAACTATCCCAGATCATGGGCATGCTGCGGACGTTGCCAACGAAACAGGAGGTCCCCTCCAAAAAGGACTTTGAGATGTTGGAGACCAGACTGAAGGAGGTGGTCCGTCATGAGGTGGCTACTCTTCAAGCAGACCTGGCACACCTGGGGCACAGGTTGGTGGCTCTAGAGGAGGGCAAAGAGGCAGAGGAAAGCCGATTTACTACTCTTGAATCCACGGTGTCGGCCCAGGGAAAGGCTTTACAGTGGATGCACTACAAGATGAACGACATGGACAACCGTGGCCGCAGAAATAACCTGAGGATAAGGGGCCTACCTGAGGATGTTCCTATACAAGGTCTGGTGGACGCCCTTACGAAAATATTCAACTAAGTACTAGAGATGCCACCAGAGAATGTCATTACCTTTGATAGAGCACACAGGGCATTGCACCCACGAGGGGCCCCTTCAGAAAGACCTAGGGATGTCATCTGCCGCTTACATTACTTCACACAAAAAGATGAAATTTTGCGGAAGCTGCATCGTCTGGATGGTCTCCAATTTAATGGCCAAGAGATCCAGGTCTTCCAGGACTTATCCTGGCACACGCTTCAGCAAAGGCGGATGTTAAAGCCCGTTACAGAAGAACTACGGAAGAATAACATGAAGTATTGCTGGGGCTTCCCCTTTCAGCTGCAGGTGGTTCATGAAGGCAAATCAGCTGTTCTGATGGAACCAGCAGGTCTTTCGGACTTTTGCTCATTATTAGGCATCCCAAAGGTCACACTCCCAGAATGGCAAGAGTCTTTCTCACGTCTGACACTGATGGATGCCCCTCAAGGGGTGGATAGGTTTCGACAAGTGGGCAGTACGAAAAAGGCTCCTCAAAAGCGCCAAAATCAGCCAAACCAAAAGAGCACATGATCAACTCACAAAGGTCTCAAGAGACTTGATATTGCAGGGAGGCGACTCAAGAAGGCATATGTCGCTGCCTGTCTTCTGCTATTACACATGGGACACAGTAGAGTTGCCTTGCAGATAAGCTATTTGCTCTTCATGTTCCTTTGTTTCTCCCTCCTATTGCACTACTCCTCTCTTCTTCTCCCCCTCCCGGTACTTGTTTCCACAGGTGGACAGGTTTCGACTGTCAAGAGAATGGTCGTAAAGCCTCTGAAAGGAAGCACCAGTTTCCTGTGGTCTGTGTGGCATGGATCTTTCTGTGTCTTTTCATTGTTTTACCGCTGAGAGGTCGGGAGGTGGGGAGGGGGCCGCTCCCTGAGACCTGTTGTTAGTCAAAACATCTGTAAAGTTAGGTTATTTAGAAGCATAGCCAATGTTTTGTTCACCTGTATCAGTTTCGGATATGTTAGGTTACATATTATTCCTGTAATAAGTTGAAATAGCAGTACAGAAAAAGTCTATTACAAAGTTGTCACTGACATCGTATCCCCCCAGTACCCCCTGAACCAAAAGAGTTTTTCCGAGGCAAGAGGGATATTTGGTCCCTCTTGTTTCCCCGGAGCGGTTTGTTATTTCTGTTTAAAGTACCAAAAGGTTATTTTCAAATGCTACCACTATGTTATGATTCCCAGTAATCTCAGCAAGCAGCCACGGAAGTATAATACAAATGTCTTTATTCCAGCAAAATATATAAGCAAGGGTTTAGTTCAATGAACATGCAGGTTTTCATAAACAGGTATAACTCCCAACATAAACATGAACAGGTGTGGCAGGAAGGTACACAGAAATAACAGGTTCCACAGTATGCTAATGTAGTTTGAATGCAGGAATAAGAATGGTGAGTTACCCAGTTCCAGGATGCAAAAGTCTGTCCAGGAAGCAAACAGAGTCCAGGCAAAGTAACTGACACAAGCAAATAATCAAGGTCCAGAAGTCAGGCCATAAGGTCAGGGCAACAGGCAAAACAGCGTGGTCCAAGGTACAGGCAAATGATTCGGGGTCTCAGGCAAGCAGTCAAGGTCCAAGGTACTGGCAGGGGTCATACACAGAAGTTCAGTCCAGCAGGTATATATCAAATAACACAGGAGCAGGTTAGCAGCAGCCAGGAACAAACGGGATGAACTGCACAGAGCACAGCTTGAGGCAGGTATTTAAAGCAGTGTGACAGGTGCAGTTCTAATTAGGCCTCAGGCAAGAAGATTAATTCCTTCAGTCATGCTGAAGAGTTAGGAACAGAACAGCAGCACCTCTGGTGGTATAAGGTACTGCTGCTAGACACAAAACACAGGAAGAGTTGTAACATAGCTCCTCCTTTAAGGAGCGGATTTCAGACGCTCCATACAAGCTCACTTCAGGTCTTCCTCCTTTTCTTTTTCTTTTTATTGCAGGATGGTGATATATCCAAAATGCCAGCTACCAAGGTTGAGGTTTCTTGTGATTGAGGTGGCACAGAGAAAACTGGATCAGGTGTCTTGACTGGAGATGAAAGATATTTCTGACAGACTGCATTTATAAAGTCCATGGTGTTGTGGGTAATGGGATCATCAGATTTAAGAAGGGAAAAAGCCCAAGTCTGCGGCTCCCCTCTGAAATTCCTGATAATCATTCCAACTTGGTTAAATTGGTCAGAGAAATATCCTGGAAATTCTTCAAATTGCTTTATACAAACTTGAAGGACTAAAGCAAATTGTTTCAGGTCTCCGTCAAAGAAGGCTGGAGGAGGGTCTGAAGATTCATAAGAAGCCTTTGGGCGTTCAGGCTCAATAGCAGACTCTGAAGAGTTCCCAGCTTGTGCAGCAGTCTCTGGAGAGTCCCCGGCTGCGACGGCAAGTTGGGCACACTTGACGGGAAGCCTGGACTGGGCACAGCACACCGACTGGATAGCACTGTGAGATGCCTCAGAGCAGACAGCAGTGTGAGATGCCTCAGAGCAGACAGCACTGTGAGATGCCTCAGAGCAGACAGCACTGTGAGATGCCTCAGAGTAGACAGCACCAAGTGGTAACTCGGGCTGAACCGCATGGACAGGCAACTCGGGCTGAACCGCATGGACAGGCAACTCGGGCTGAACCGCATGGACAGGCAACTCGGGCTGAACCGCATGGACAGGCAACTCGGGCTGAATCGCATGGACAGTCAACTCGGGCTGAATCGCATGGACAGTCAACTCGGGCTGAAACGCATGGACAGGCAACTCTGGAGCGGACTGTAAGGGCAGCGCCCCCTCTGGAGCGGACTATAAGGGCAGTGCCCCCTCTGGAGCGGACTGTAAGGGCAGCGCCCCCTCTGGAGCGGACTGTAAGGGCAGCGCCCCCTCTGGAGCGGACTGTAAGGGCAGCGCCCCCTCTGGAGCTGAAGACTCGGGCGTAGAGGCAGCGTCTGAAGACTCGGGCCTGGAGGCAGCGGCTGAAGACTCGGGCGTGGAGGCAGCGGCTGAAGACCCGGGCGTGGAGGCAGCGGCTGAAGACCCGGGCGTGGAGGCAGCGGCTGAAGACTCGGGAGTGGACGCAGCAGCTGAAGACTCGGGAGTGGACGCAGCAGCTGAAGACTCGGGAGTGGACGCAGCAGCTGAAGACTCGGGAGTGGACGCAGCGGCTGAAGACTCGGGAGTGGACGCAGCGGCTGAAGACTCGGGAGTGGACGCAGCGGCTGAAGACTCCGGAGTAGACACAGCAGACTCAGGACCGGACACAGCGGACTCAGGACCGGACACAGCTGCAGGAGACTCAGTGCTGGCGGTAGCTGGAACTGGCACCACAGGACAGGCAGCAGCTGGAACTGGCACCGCAGGACAGGCGGCAACTGGAACTGGCACCGCAGGACAGGCGGCAACTGGAACTGGCACCGCAGGACAGGCGGCAACTGGAACTGGCAGATTAGGCTGAAGTAAAGCAGCAGGAGGTGACGTGCAGAACAATCCAGGGTCTGGAGAGGAGCACACTGAAGGCTGCTCCATAGGATGTTGTGGTCTGCGGAGCGGACAGCCTTGTAAGAAATGTTCGCCACTGGCGCAGTAGAGGCATAGTTTACCAATCGTTATGCGCCATCGTTCCTCCTCAGTGAGATGGGGACGCAGATAGCTTGGTCGTTTAGAATCCCTAATGGTAGGGACCGCAGGCAGTACCATAGATGCAGCACCACTGTCAGAAAAAGTTCTGGGAAGATTCTCTGCAGTCTGCATGCTTTCACCAGAGGAGTTTGTTGCTTTAAAATCAGAATTAGTGTTGAAACTACTTAACACAGCAGCAGGAAGGGTTTTAAGCAGTTCTTGGAGTAGAGTGGACACCTGTATGATTTGATAACGGAGCTGAATAATGTACATCTGCAGTATTTGTAGTTGTAGCCAAACACAGAGTTCAATACAAAAATACTAGGAATCACGGGACTAAGCAGAGGGCGTGCAGTCAGCAGGCCTAGATTGTATAGCAGTTCATCATGTTATGATTCCTAGTAAACTCAGCAAGCAGCCACGGAAGTATAATATAAATGTCTTTATTCCAGCAAAATATATAAGCAAGGGTTCAGTTCAATGAACATGCAGGTTTTCATAAACAGGTATAACTCCCAACATAAACATGAACAGGTGTGGCAGGAAGGTACACAGAAATAACAGGTTCCACAGAATGCTAATGTAGTTTGAATGCAAGAATAAGAATGGTGAGTTACCCAGTTCCAGGATGCAAAAGTCTGTCCAGGAAGCAAACAGAGTCCAGGCAAAGTAACTGACACAAGCAAATAATCAAGGTCCAGAAGTCAGGCCAAAAGGTCAGGGCAACAGGCAAAACAGCGTGGTCCAAGGTACAGGCAAATGATTCAGGGTCTCAGGCAAGGTCCAAGGTACAGGCAGGGGTCATACACAGAAGTTCAGTTCAGCAGGTATATATCAAATAACACAGGAGCAGGTTAGCAGCAGCCTGGAACAAACGGGATGAACTGCACAAAGCACATCTTGAGGCAGGTATTTAAAGCAGTGTGACAGGTGCAGCTCTAATTAGGCCTCAGGCAAGAAGACTAACTCCTTCAGTCATGCTGAAGAGTTAGGAACAGAACAGCAGCACCTCTGGTGGTATAAGGTACTGCTGCTAGACACAAAACGCAGGAAGAGTTGTAACACACTATCTGCATTTTCTCTCCCCATGTCCCTCTTTCCCAACCCCCTCTTTCCCTCCTCCCACCCAATCCCACTTCCATTGTTTTGGGCCACATGGAAACGCATTCCACAGAACAGTAGCTCTACCAGCATGTATTCCTTTCACAAAATAGATGACAATGGATAAACTTAAATGTATGACCCTTAACGTAAAGGGTCTCATTATACCAGAGAAGAGATCTAGGTTAATAAGGGATCTCATAGCAGCAAAAATAGATGTGGCTTTTCTGTAAGAGACACATTTTAAGCTGGGTGCGGAACCCCGCCTTCGTAGCCAACAATACCCACACAGTTTCACCTGCAACAATCCTGATGGCAAGACACTAGTGGTAGCTATTCTTCTTTCCAGATGACTACAGATTAAATATATAGTAACCCACAAGTTGCTAGCGGGTAGGGGTCTAGCTTTGACATGTAAAATTTTTGACCAGCCCTTTATCTTGGTGACCCTATACGTGCCTAATCATAATTAACCTGTTTTCCTATAAGCCATTCTGGACAAAGTGGATCCGTTGAGGGAAGGTATTCTCGTGCTAGGAGGAGACTTCAACTGGGTGCTTCATCCTGCCGTCGATGCCTCTTCCAGGTTGGCCAGGTACTCTGGTAAACTTTACCGCAAGGTGAGACGTACCATGCATGGACACCAGCTGGTCGACACATGGAGATTCAAACACCCTACAGAAAGAGATTATACTTTCTTCTCCCACCCCCACAATATATACTCACGATTAGACTACTTTTTCTTATCACACAACCACCTAGAACTGGTAAGGGAAGCAACAATAGGCCAAGTCACATGGTCGGACCATGCCCCAGTATACTTATCTCTTTCACTACCCCAACCTGGCCATAAAACATTTACTTGGAGGTTAAATGAGCTCCTTATTCAGAACTACAGTAAAACACAAATTGAGACAGCACTGGACGACTATACACTACTTAACGACACCCCCGACATATCAAAAATCTCATTATGGGAGGCCCACAAATGCATTATTAGGGGAAAGATTATTCAATTAGGTACATTTATGAAAAAAAGAATAGATAGCCTACCGAGATCTACTCTTGGAAAAAATCAAATCCCTTGAAATGAGGCACAAAGTCTCTAAAGAATCAGAAACCCTGGCTGAATTGGCGGAGGTGAGAAAGACCCTCAATAGGCTGATGTTGGGTAAGATACAGCTGGACTATCGCAAGTGCCTAAATAAATTCTGTCAGTGGGGTGATAAAGCCGGAAAGCTTTTGGCCCGAGCCCTTCGAGCTCAGAGATCTCAGTTGTATATATCACACATCAAATCAGACACCGGGAGACTCTGCATCACCTCCTCAGACATAGCTAGGACGTTCCACACATATTACTCAAATCTTTATAACCTTAATAAGAAGATATCGCTGTCGGAACACTCTGCTAAACAGGAGCGCATAGCGAGCTATCTTGAGAGGGTTCAATTTCGCAAACTAGACACAGATGCCAATACAATTGCTGGAGGCCCCTTTCACCCTAGAGGAACTAGAGGAAGCAATAAAAACAACACCCTCAGGGAAGAGTCCTGGTCCAGACGGTTTTACAATATCCTTTTATAAAACCTTTAAAGCCAAATTGATACCGCTCATGCTCCAGGCCTTCAATGCGATCTCGGCCCAAACTCACTTTTCACACCAATCCTTGTCAGCACACATCACAGTATTGCCTAAAGAAGGGAAAGACCCAGCGCTTTGTCCAAGCTATAGGCCAATATCTTTGCTTAATGTGGACATTAAATTATATGCCAAGCTCATAGCAAACAGAATGAAACCACTCCTGCCTAAAATTATCCACTCAGGCCAGGTAGGTTTTCTCCCAGGGCGCGAAGCTAGTGACAACACTACTAAAATAATTGATTTGATCCAGCAAGCCACTACTACCAAATCTTCCACCGTTTTATTATCTACAGATGCAGAGAAAGCCTTCGATAGAGTGGAATGGGATTTTATACAGGGAACACTTAGTCATTTGGGTCTGGGGACGGTGGGGTTGGCGAGAATTCAAACATTGTACACTCATCCAATGGCAAGAGTTAGAATTAATGGGGACTTATAAGAACCCTTTAATATAGCTAATGGAACGAGGAAGGGTTGTCCACTTTCTACCATGATTTTCATTCTATGTATGGAGGCACTCGCGCGATCTATTAGAGCAAACCCAGACATTTCAGGGGTCCGGGTGGGAGAGAGGGAATTCAAATTAGCCCTCTTTGCGGATGAACTTCTAGCCATCCTCACGAATCCGACCGTCTCAATTCCGAACCCTGTGTCGGAATTTCGTGTCTTTGGAGAATTATCCCACTTTAAAATTAATTATTCAAAGTCAGTGGCCCTTAATATTTCCTCCCCACCCAACATAATTGAAGGTCTGAAGTCGGCTTTTCCCTTTGTCTGGCACGCCACGCATCTCAAGTATCTGGGGGTGATCATAAACAAAGACAATTCAAAAATATTCGCAGATAACTTCCTACCTATTACTGCGACCAATATGCGCCAATCTGAGGGATTGGCTTCAGAAGGACTTTTCCCTGATAGGTAGAGTTAATGTCGTCAAAATGAACTTACTCCCGAGGGTGTTATACCTACTACATACGCTACCAATTCAGGTTCCCACCTCATGGTTCAATGAGCTACATAAGGCCATTAGACATTTTGTCTGTAGGGGTAGGACACCTCGCTTCAGCCACGACATATTATATAAACGCAAATGTGATGGTGGTCTGCAGCTCCCACATTTTTTAACATATTACGACGCTGCTATGCTGAACAGGGTTCTAGACTGGTCACGAGGAGGAGGGGACAGACAGTGGGTCTGGATTGAGGATTATGCCTTAAAGACAGCGATTGATCTTGTCCCATGGCAGCCTTCTCTTCCCATTGTTAAACACCCGACTATATCTCCCACCCTGGCCAGATGGTCAAAACTGCGTCATATCCCAAACATCTCCACAAAACACTCACCCTTGACGGCACTTTTTGATAATCCGGAATTTCCCCCCGGCTTATCGAGACAGTCATTTAAACATTGGATCCAGTCAGGGATAACCCGTGTTGGCCAGCTGGTGGGCAGGTCTGGGGTCATACCCTTTGTTGAGATACAGGCAAAGTGGGGTCTACCTAATGTGAAAATTTGGAGACATATCCAGTTGAGACACTTTGCCTGCTCCAGGGGAATCCGTGAGGAGGCTGGCAAGACTTGCACACAGTTTGAGGCCCTTTGTACTGCAGCACACCGCCCTAGGCATACTCTATCATCTATTTATAAGATATTGATCGAACAATCATCCAAAATGCTACCTAAATTCACAAGGGACTGGGAGCGGGAGTTAGACATAGCCATACCGGAATCAGAATGGGGAAACATATTTCAGCGTACCCATGTTAGTTCAGTCAGTGTGAGAGTGGTTGAAACTCATTTCAAGGTACTGACTAGGTGGTACCGTTGTCCCAGTCTCCTAGCAAAAATGATTCCCGGGTTCTCAGATCTATGCTGGAGGTGTCAGTGAGCTTTGGGCACTCCATTACATATCTGGTGGGATTGCCCGGTAATCAGACCCTTTTGGGATACGGTTATTCTCATCTCCAAAACGATTGTGGGAACTGAACTACCAAATTGCCCAAGGTTCTGGCTACTTAACGACACTAACATGCCAGTCTATAAATATAAAAAGTCCTTGGTAAAGTATCTTAATGGCGCTGCAAAGGCGGTGATTCCGGTACACTGGAGGTCACCGCTGGTCCCTACCATAAAAGAATAGTTTACACGGATAGATTTCTATATGGGAATGGATGAAATAATTTATTCGGCAGAAGATAAAAATAGAGCATTTTACATACTGTGGTCGGAATGGATTGAGTTAAAAAATAAAGTGTCGTACGCTCAGTGGGATGTATAAAGCTTTTCGCATACCCCCTCTCTTTCCCATACCCCCTTTTTTCACAATTACTCCACCTTATTTTATCGTATTTTCTCCTTTGAGAAAAATTAAGCGAATGTACCTCACCATGGGTGAAAACGCAATCTGCTGAAGTGCAATGTAAAGTTTAAAGTATTGGAATTTTGAGCTAATGTTATTGCATATACTTGTATATGATGTTAAACTTCAATAAAAACGGATTATATTAAAAAAAAAAAGTTGATATGTCGGAAGCAGGAAAAATGACCAAACGTAAGGATCTGTGCGACTTTGACAAGGACCAAATTATGATGGCTAGACGACTGGGTCAGAGCATCTCCACAGCGGCAGGTCTTGTGTGGTGCTCCGGGTACGCAGTGGTTAGTACCTACCAAAAGTGGTTCAAGGAAGGACAACCAGTGAACTGGCGACAGGGGCACGGGTGCCCAAGTCTTATTGATGCATGTGGGGAGCGAAAGCTAGCACATCTAATCCAATTCCTCGGAAGAGCTTCTGTACAACAAATTGCAGAGGATGGGGACAGAGAGCAGAGGATGGGGACAGCGGGGAATAGAAGGGGGACAGAGAGCAGAGGATGGGGACAGCGAGCAGAGAATGGGGACAGAGAGCAGAGGATGGGGACAGCGGGGCAGAGAAGGGGGACAGAAAGCAGAGGATGGGGACAGAGAGCAGAGGATGGGGGCAGAGAGCAGAGAATGGTGACAGCGGGGCAGAGGATGGGGACAGAGCAGAGGATGGTGACAGCGGGGAAGAGAAGGGGGACAGAGAGCAGAGGATGGGGACAGAGAGCAGAGGAGGGGCACAGGAGGGGCACACAGCGTGAGAGGGGCAGTGGAGGGGGACACAGCATGAGAGGGGCAGTGGAGGGGGACACAGCGTGAGAGGACAGAGTAGGGGGACACAGCATGAGAAGGCAGAGGAGGGGAACACAGCGTGATAGAGGGCAGAGGAGGGGGACAGCGTGTGAGAGGGCAGAGGAGGGGGACATTGTGAGAGAGGGCAGAGGAGGGGGGACAGCGTGACAGAGCAGAGGAGGGGGGGTGGCGTGACAGAGGGCAGAGGGGGCAGTGTGAGAGAGGGCAGTGTGTCTGGATGCAGAGGGGGCAGAGTGTCTGGATGCAGAGGGGGCATTTTTGCATACAACTAAATAAGTATTTCTGTCCTGACCTAAATACTTATTACAATTTTTTGACCCAACTACTTCTAAAACAGGACTGCTCAATAATTATTTTGGAGGGGTGCCTTGAAAAAATTTGGAGACTCTAAGGATGCTGCGAATTCCAAAAGTTTGGGAACCACTGCTCTAGGCAATGTTCTGCTTGGTTCCTGGCATTCATGTGGTTGTTACGTTGACTAGTACCACCTACATAAACATTCTTGCAGACCAAATATACCCCTTCATAGCAACAGTATTCCCTGATGGCAGTATCCTCTTTCAGCAGGATAATGTGCCCTGACACACTGCAAATATTGTTCAGGAATGGTTTCAGAAACATGACAAAGAGTTCAAGGTGTTTATTTGGCCTCTAAACTCCCCAATTATCAATACGATTAAGCATCTGTGGGATGTGCTGGAAAAACAAGTCCAATGAAAGCCCCAACTTGCAACTTACAGGACTTAAAGGATCTGCTGCTAACGTCTTGGTGCCAGATACCACAGGAAACCTTCAGAGGACTTGTGGAGTCCATGACTCGAAGGGTCAGAGCTGTTTTGGTGGCATGAGGGAGACCTACACAAGATTAGGCAGATGTTTTAATGTTGTGGCTGATTGATGCATATACGTTTTACACATATATGCTGAATGTATACACTTATACAATCTGTAATACAACATAAGGCCTCATGATATCCTTCGGAAATCGGATGTCAAGTTCTGATAAAAAAGGTTCTCCACCTCTGGGGAAATACTACAGTTAAGATGCTCAGTATATGTGTCTGATACTCGAGGAAGAAGTATTGCACCATGACACCAGTCACAAGTACTGTGATACAGATTACCTGTCTTCTACATGGTTCAGGGCTACCATAATCCCCAAAGTGCTGTATATCTGCAAAACTATATGTGAATAGATTTGTAGTTTTGTCTGTAATAAACTGTTTTGCCACTGTATTGCTAGCCCTGGTGATTCCTCCCAGGTGTCCTGCATCCAGGACAGGGGCACTGTCAAAGTGCCCAGTCTGCTTGATTTAGCCCAATTGTAAGTATATATATTTTTATGGAACTAAAACCTTTTTTGCATTTGCATTGATCTATTATGGCTTTCTTTCATGTTTTCTCTTAGCGCCTATCCCTCTATTTTTATACTACTATACTATCTAGCCAGAAATTAGTTTTCTCTGTACTATGCTATCTCTACCATATACCATCAATTCAATTAGAATAGCAAATTACATAATTGCTTTTAAAATTGGTTTCTATTAACGTTATTAAGCAGCACAGATGCATTGAATTCTTTTACACTAAATTTGACAATTAGATTAAATTAACATCTCATAATTAAAGTGTGCACCCGGGATGATCAGCATTACGTGTCTGATGCCTGAGGAAGAAGTGTCTTTTACCAAACACATTGCAGGGTGATTACTAGATACAGGTCACTTGTTTCTTCCTCACTCAGTGCTACCATAAGCCCCAAAGTGCTCAAAATACACAAAACAATGTATTATATACCGAGGACAGGGGGATAAAATACACAACAGACGAAAGTACCCAAAGTGTGCCAAATATTAGCTCCATATAAATGCATATACTTTATGAATTAATTATTTAATCCTCCATATATTTAATCTATTGTGGGTCTTTTTCCTGATGTTATTCCTAATGCCCATCCACCCTCACTAACTCTGGAACATATACAACTGGGTGGCTTTGACTCTTGGTTCTCTGGATGGTGCATCTGCATTAGGGTTCTCTTACTAGATATAAAGGAATCCTTTTTTGGACCACATTGGACTTTGGGGTAGTGCTGACACTAGAACACATTTTAGTTGTACTTTGTTGGAAACATTGTCAGACAACTGACGATGTCTGTGCTTCCAGCATTGCAGCAGTTTTTATGTTCCTCTTTCCACTTGCATTGGCCCGGCTTTGTAATTGTGAAAACACTGATAGCCCTGGTTTCTACCATGTTAGTTCTACCTGTTGGAGAAAAAAATTAAATAGCAGACAAGGAAGAGAAGGCGATGGATAGAATGGTTAGGAGGTGGTAGGATAGGTGAGCTGATGAGACGCTATAGGAATATTTTGAACTCACAGATGGAAGCATCGAAAAGGGGAAGAGAACTAAGGCAATTCCGGTTTTATTACTCTTGGACTGTCTCTCTTTACAACGTCATGCTTTCTGTTGCCCTTGATACTGCAGCACCCGCCACCCCCCTCCATTCCCGCCAATATAAACCCCAACTGTGGCACTCTCCTCTTACTTGTTTCTTCCAAAAGTGATCCCGCTCCTGTGAACACCCAAAGGAGGAAATCCCGCTGCATTGCTGACTTCATCCACTATAAATTCATCCTTTCCTCCTACTATTCTGCTCTCTCTTGCCAAACAAACCGATTTCACATCCCTCATCTCCTTCCTGTCCAATAAACGCCTCTTTGCTATCATTAATTCTCTACTGTATCCTCCCCACCTCCTCAACCATCGATTTAGACTTTGCCACCTACTTCAAAGACAAGTGATTATCCGCATGATATCTGTTGCCGTCAGACTTGCCTCCCCCCACCTGTCCTCTCTCTCACTCTGTCACCCTTGGCTGCTACCCTCCTGTAACTGTGCCTGAGATGCTCCCTCTTCTTTTACAACCTGTCCCCTTCAAGTTCCTCCGCTCCCTCTCTTCCAATGCCTGTTGTCACCTTGCTCAGCTCTTTAACCTCTCTCCATTGGTATCTTCCCCTCAGCCTTCAAGCATGCTCTCATCTCTTCTATTCTCAAGAAACCTTCCCTTCACCCATCCCCTCTCTCCAACTATCGCCCCATATCTCTGCTTCTCTTTGCTTCTAAAATTCTCAAACGACTTGTCTTCAATCATCTGACCCACTTTCTGTCTTCCCACTCTCTTTTTGACCCTCTCCAGTCTGGCTTCCGTCCCCTTCACTCATGAAACTGCCCTCACTAAAGTAACAAATGACTTGCTCTCAGCTAAATCCAAATATCACTTCTCCCTTCTTGTACTCCTCAACCTCTCTGCTCCTTTTGACACCGTCGATCATTCTCTTCTCCTCACCACCCTTCACTCCCTAGGTCGTTGCAAAACAGCTCTCTCCGGTTTGCCTCCTACCTCTCTGGCCGATCTCTTAGCGTGTCTGCTTCTGACTCTCTTCTCCCCAACCTCTTCCCCTTTGTATCGCAGTCCCACAAGGCTCTGTCCTTGGGCCTCTGCTCTTCTCTCTCTACACCACCTCTCTTGGTGAACTTATTCAATCATTCAGCCTCCGATACCACTTTTATGCTGATGACACCCAAATCTATCTTTCCTCCCCTGCCGTCCTAACCCAGATAGCTGTCTCTCTGCTGTAACTACCTGGATGTCACAGGGCTTCCTGAAACTCAACATTTCCAAATCCGTGCTCACTATCTTCCCTTCTGCCAATGTTGCTATCCCTCCCAATATAGCCATCTTGATTGACAACATCACTCTTTCTCCTGTCACCCAAGCCCACTGCCTTGGAGTCTCCCTTGACTCGGCCTTCAGCTTTGCTCCTCATATCCAGTCCCTCCCCAAATCCTGTCACTTTTGCCACCGTAACATTATGAAAATCCGTCCCTTCCTCTCTCAGGAAGCAACAAAAATCCTGGTCCATTCACTCAGCATTTCTCGTCTCGATTATTGCAACCTCCTTCTCACTGGTCTTCCTCGCTCTAGCACTTCTTACCTTCAATCCATATAGAATGCTGCGGCTAGGCTCATCTTCCTCTCCCGCCGCGCCACTTCCGTTTCTCATATGCTTAAATCCCTTCATTAGCTCCCTATCCATTTCAGAATTCAGTACAAGCTCCTTACCTTCACTTACAAAGCCTTTACCAACACTTCTTCCCCTTACATCTCTGACCTTGTCTCGGGGTACGTACCTACTACTCCGCTCTGCCTTTGAACTCCGCCTCAATTCACCTCTCATTACCTCCTCCCATGCTTGCCCCCAAGACTTCTCCAATGCTACCCCTAATCTTTGGCACTCCCTACCCCGTCTCACTCGACTCTCCCGCAACCTTCAGTCCTTCAAACGCTCAATCAAAACTCACCTATCCTAATCATTCTATCCATCACCTTCTTTTCCTTGTCTGCTATTTTTTTTTTTTCTCCCAGTTGGTCCTATTGTCTCTCACCACCCCTCCCTTTAGAATGTAAGTCCACGCGAGCAGAGTCCTCTCTACCTATTGTTTGTCTATTCTATATAGGCATCACAGATCTGCAAGAATAAACAGGTGAATGACACAGAGAAACTTGTGAGTGTTATTGACTATGGAATTTTACAAAGGGTTAAACAGGAAGCAAAATTCAATTTATTTAGAGATGGCTGATGAGACACTGTAGGAATATTTTGAACTCACAGATGGAAGCATCGAAAAGAGGGAAGAGAATATTGAGGACAAGTGCAAATTAGTATATATCCCATCTGCCAGCTTCTCCTGGAGGTAATTGTATTAAGTACCAATTTCTGCAAGTTGCCGGAAACCGGGGAGTTTGCAGTGAAAATTTAAATTGGCAATGGCTTTAAAGGCATTGTTTTGCATTGCCGTTTTAAATTTTCACTGCAAACTCACCGATTTTAAAAAATGTAAATAAAGTTTGCTCTTTTAATTCTGATGGGTTATCCTTTATTATTGGGTACCTTCTAAAGGAGCCTTTATGGGCTGATTTATCCTGACTTTGTGGGAAATTTGATAATTTTGGACAATAAAAATCTTTATATGTGCCCCATAAAAGAATAACTTTATCTTGTTCTGGACTTGAACCTTACACCAACTTAGAGCTGGCGTTCTTTGGGTCTCGTCTTATACTTTGAGGGGACCTATTTTCCACTTCCTTGATGCGTTTTTCAAAGTGTGCTCTGATCAATATGGTCATGGGTCGACTCTGTCCTCACCTCTTATATCCCCAATCTCTCTGCTTTACAGTAAGGAGTGGGGGGAATGAGAGGAGGAAAGGATCTATAATAATAATATGGTCTCTATCCTGTCAAAGCCACATGTGTGTATGGGTTGTTTTTGTGACATCATGACAGGTAATGTGGCATAGTATTATTAAAAGGGATGCCATCAGGAAAATAGTGTATAATTTAAATGTTTGATTAAACTCAGCCTTTTAGAAGCATAGTCAATAGCCACTTAAAGTGGATAACATTATTCACCTAAAGTGATAATTGCTATTGTTGGAGCTGCAGTTATTTTCACTGTTGCTTTTTTCCCCTCCGTCACAATTACATGTCATTTTTCCACTATGACGTAAGCAAGGTGATTAGTATTAGAACAAAATGTGATCTATAGTCAAGGTAGCCCGATACTCAATACATATATGAATGGAACAATAGATTATATGATGTCAGGCTTAGCTACTCTTGCAGAATCAGTGGACCTTGGATACTTTACAGATCAGAAAAAAAAATGTGGAGCTACATTAGAAGCAATTGATTCTTCTTTTAGGACGTGCCTTTGTGCGCATCTGCACCCATTTTTGTGGACAGCTCAAAGGATGAACATGGCAAGATGACAGCAACGATTGCACGTATTAAGTTGTGTGGATAAACCTGCCATTTCTCTGTGACATCCTCCAGAATAGTGGTGCTTACCCAACGCTCTCCTCTTTGATTTGCACGGACAGGTCAACTTGTCAAACAGTTATATCGTCATGGTCAGGAGACACTAAGAGGTTTTTCTGTGGACAGCTATAGACAGCTGTCTGATATGTCTGTAAAGATGCTTTTAGCATAATTAGCGGTGAGAGTTGTCTAGTCACATGTCCACTCACATGCTAAGCCAGAGGGGAAACGTAACACTCCATCATACTTAAGTTTGCAACAATGCTACAGTGATTGGTTTGTGCATTTTAGTATATTTTATAGAGATGACAATTTGGGAAGGGGGTTGCTAAATACTGCTAAGGACTTATTGTACAAACAATATTGTAGAGCATGTTTTATTGATAGAGGTATGCTTCCCCAAGCTTAAAGCCAAGATGGACGAGTTACGACAAAGCAGAATTATTCTAAGTGATCCTCGTCCTGACATTTAAGGGTTTACTCAGACAAATTTTCCCACTGAGCATACTTAAAAGAAAAATATGCAAGAAAACTGCAGATGCATTCTCACATCTGAATGCTAACTATGAACCAGTCCAAAACGTGTTTGATACGAGTCCTATTGATACAGACAAGTCCTGGCAGAACACTGCTAAAACGATCTAATAATTCAAGGAGCAGTGAAAAACTTTGTGCTCTTTGACAATTCCTTTGCTAGGCTTATAAGCCACACAGAAGTCCTCTCCATGTAACTAAACTAAGATTCAGTCTTCAGTGGACATGTCCAATATGTAAAACCTCTAAATAAGTAGCCAAAAACGCTATGTGGTAAATAAAAGATTGATATTTGCACAAAACCACAACAACAATCTCTTCAAACACTTTCAACGTTTTATTTACATTGTAAGACTAGCTGCGACCTCAGATCACATTATCCATTTCCTCTTCATATACGTCTTCTATAATTAGAATGCAGTTTATTGGAATAAAGGCTGTAAACAAATGTTTGCTGCTTGTTACACTCAACAAACAGGAGCTGTGATACATTCACCCCCGTGGCATAAATACAATGAGCATGATCAGACTTTATATCACTGACACAGCCAAGTCTCCTAGTCTGCTTCTATGTCTCTTGCGAAACAATAGATTTCAGCATCTGTACCCACTGCATTTGCTACTTTAAACAGCATTTCCTTGGTCAAGTGGGTGAATAGCATTCTGTTTTTGACTTCCAGATCTTTGACTATCTAGGCGACACATACATTAATCTCCAAGTAACTATAGCTTATCCTCATGCACTTATCTTGTGAAATCTGCATGACAGCTTGAGGCAAATCAAGACTTTCTAACACTGCCCTAAGAAGAGGAATACCAACACGTGCAGCCCTCTCTATACTGTGCCAAAACATGTGTGTGCGACAAATTATCCCCTTACAAGTAAAAAGGTTGAGAAGCAGTTCATGCTATGTTCTGTGATACGTCCCTGCAAAGGAATACAACTCAGTGGGGATGATTTATTGACAAACAGCAGTAACCCATAGCAACAAACCAGCAATTAGCTTTGATTGGGCTAATGGAATTTAGACAAAAACAGCAAAAGCCTGTCTGTCCGATATGGGTTACTGCACTTCGGAAGTTAATAACCCCAATTCATTAGCAAACAATGCCAAACAGTGTGCTGGGCTTTCTGCCAGTATGATACACCCAAACATTATCAAACTGATAAAATTAAAATAGGAGTCTAGACCTGGCACCGTACATAACACTTATGGGGAAGTAGCTGGGTTTGGTAAAACCAGCAATTTTAGGTATGTGCATGTTCCCCAAATGTAATAAAATCAAGAGTACCAGTTTAAAAAATATATACGTTGTTTAAATAGATGTGCTACCCAGGTTGTAAAAAATGTTAAAGGCCATTTAGTAAAAGGCAGTAAAGAAAAAAAAAATCAGAGTGCTTCATGGCTGAAAGCTCAGCTTTCTGAGATACACATCATCTAGTATAGCTTGGGACCCTCTCTCCATCATCCTGGGTATCAGAAGCTAGCAATTAGGACTTTATATCTTTATTACATTCAAATATCATTTAGGAGTCATTACTATAGACCTATGTTTACCTCGACACTGTAATATACATGTAAAACAAAAATCCATTAATCCTACAACATGAACTGCTGCTCTTTAAGAAAAAAAAAATGCCCAGAATGTGTAAATCCCAATGATCAAGCAACACTACAACAGGAAAAAAAGAAACTTATTTGCAGCCCCTACACCCCTGACTATTTGTTTCGGAGCAGGTGTATGTGGATTGGACTACAACTTACATGTTGTATAATATGTCCATGACCAACGGGAGTCAAATTGGGAGACATCTAGGCCAGCAATGGGGAGTCATGTGCAAATTGTGCCCAGAGCTGGAGAGGCAGAGGCATGCAACATTAGACATTGCAGGCCATTAAGAAATTTGTGGTGGGGGCTAGGAGGAAGTATGGAAACATTCCCACATCAATTAATTATTGTAGGTTTGTCCTTCTGGAGGCTGTGGAAGCTTCATATTTTCTTTGGACATCATCATGCGTCTAAGTTCTTGGAGAACAAATTTAATGCTATATGAATTTTGCCATTTAACTAAACAAGGTATGCATCGTGAATCCACCTAAAAAACAAAACAACATTTTTGTTATTATAATTATTATTACAGAGCAGAAAAAATAGCAACACAATAGCAATGTTGAAACACTAGTGTTATTCCTTCAAGCATCAGTTGCTGCATACTGAGGACTGTACACACATACACAGTTGCTACAATTTATGGCTCTTTGGTAACACACATTTACTGTATTCTCATACACTAAAAGTACTTAACAAATGCAATATATGCAGCTCAATCTTCTTTACAAATTTTTTACAAATATATTTCTATTCATTTACATAGTAAAAGATTTCCCGGGACAAGAGAGAGAGAGAGGAAAAATAACAAATTAAATGTGTGAAGTTTTTGTTTCTCAAATAGAGGTGTAATCTATTGTGACAGGTACACACAATATGTTATTGCATAATATTGTTGCTCCCACCATTACTTAGCCAGTGGCTGTCTTCATACATTCTCTTCCCTACATCATGACACCGACGGTCACATGCAGTCCTGTCTTCACATACACAATCACAGGAGTGGACAGGTTACTGCATCCTACAAGATCATAATACTAATTTTCCAAAATACTCTGCGCTGCTGTGACCATTGCGCTGATCTGATTGGTTAAAGGATGTCCTCCACCCACCCAGTTCACAAACAGAAGACACAATGAGCAATAAGTGAATAATGGTAACAACAACCCTAGTCAAACACACCTTTTAGAAAACAAAGCTTCATACAATATTATAAATACACCAAATGTGAATCAATTTGTGACAGTAAAATGAGAGGCCAAAGTCCTCTTACTTTCCACTGTAGCAATTCATATGAGAGGCAATCTACAAACAGCAAAGTAGAAATTCATAAGTCAGAAAGTTTTTTGTTTATTGCTTTCTTTTAGTTAATAGGCATCTTGGGCAGACATAGGAAGATGAGCAGTGCAGAGTCTGAGAGCTCGGCCTCCAGTCTTCTAGGTAAAAAAAATGCCAGACTGGTGGGCACAGACTAGTTGTTGATGTCACCAAGTCTGAAGTAGAACAACTGACATCAACTGCTTTGATATTTGTGCTTTTTGACCCATATTAGCAGCTTTATGCCCACTGGTTAAGTGATGTGGGATCTGACTCGTATTTAGAAGGGTGGGGAGAATATATTCTATATAACTTCGACAGTATAAGTATCCACAAGAAGGAACACATTCACAGTCCGCGACCAGGCAGCAGCAGACGGTATATGTAATACAATCTGGACACTAAAAGTAGTTACAGAATTCGGTCACATGGGTGTAACATAATACAGCTGGAATGTAACGTTCATATATAGATAATAACAGGCTGTCTTCGTAGTATTTGAATCAGTATGGAAAGTAATTATGCAAGTGGATCAGTAAACAAAAAATGCACTGTAGCAAATCATAGCTTGTGAGAGCCATGTTGTGTAACGGTTACGAGAGGCTTACAAAATGGATCTAAATACAATGAAAAAAGATCAATACATCAACAAACCGCTCACAATATGACAACAAATGATTCCAGTCTTGCACATCTGCTGCAGATTCTTGCACCAATGTTGCAAAATGTTTTTCCCACACACTGCCATGCAGCTGTAACAATGATTATCATGGGCATTTCTTGTATGTGCAGTTTTTTACTTTATTCATTGGATTAAAATATATCTTAATATATTGGAAGTATCATTTGTATTTATATTTATCCTGTAAAAGCCGATTTCTTGGTTACATAATGTTTCACAAAACAGCATATAGGTAAACTTCAAGATCTGATAAGATCTGTATCTTCACACACCATTACAGATACACCGAAAAGAACCAAGACGACAACATTCATTATCAGACGTTTCCATTTACACTATAAATTATCCAATTAATGTATTGAATTTATTCAATGTATTAAAACTAAAAATGACAGCTTATTGTTTCCAGATCAAACTCATTCAGAATATTTTTCTTCTTTAAAAATATATTGCAGAGCATTACAAGTCAGCCAATACACAGCAGAGAAATTATAAAAGTGATTTTGACAAATTATAGTTCCACTTCACTCATTAAAATGCAACCAACATGTGGTGACCCTGGACCATTTTAATGCCTGCGCCCCATCAAACCCCAAAGAAGCACTTAACCAACCACTCAAATGATGCCCACAATTGTCCAAGTAAATAAAAGAACCAGCAATGTTTTAACCAGGCAAGCCAAGCTTTCCATTTAATTCAAGAGGATCCATTAAAATTAGGCATAGAGAAATGATGACCCACCAAGTCAGCCAACAAATGTCCCACTTTGCATCAGAAATGTTTGATCTTTCTGCAAGGTCAGAAATAATATAATGTAAATAAAGCAGAACATTTGTAACAGGAGAATTGTACTTTGCAAAACTTGTGATCCTACTCAGCAGATCGTTGGCATTTGATTAGCTGATTCATATTTCACCTCACCATCATTTAAAATGATAGAAGAGCGGTAAAACAAACCATACCATCTTTGAGAATGAGCAGGACGTGGAGAAGGAAAAGGTCCATAATTAAGGGTTGCTGTACAGCAATGCATGCCATACAACTATGGGTGCTTCTTTTTGCCAGGTCGGAGGTTGCTCAGAGGGTTAATCCTTTTATTTAAGTGAGTGCCAAACCACCAAATATTCTGCTGCTCAGTCAGTGGTATCTCTCAGAGAGGTTCATTAAACACTACCTAAATGTAAGTCAATTCTGGAAGTGTTCCCTGTCTTTGGGTGTAATCAGTTTTTTGTCTGTGGTCAAGGTATATGGGCAATAGATTGTAAGTTTGTGTATCAGTCTGGAGGTGTGAAGAGTTAACCCTCTACTTGCTGGTGTGGGTCTTGCCAGTCTGTGGATAGCTAGAAGCCTGTGTGCCAGTGTGGGACAGTATATTGGGGCTCATTACCCGTATTCAATATGTGGTGGGAGAACCTGAAGAGTGTGAGGTGTGAGGGCGATTCAGTAGGTCTATAACCTGTGTGATAGGCAAAGAGACTACGGGCTGGAATCGTGTGACCTCATATAGCAAACACCCCAAACTCACGGCAGCTGGGAGCGTGTTTGTGACAGTCGGGGCTGGCCTTATTTAATTCTCTTAAGGGCTTTGGTTTGCTATTAATATGATTTTCCATTTTCTTGAATGGAGTTAAAGACAAATCAAAAACAGTTCATAAATGCCTTTCAGCATTTTCTGTTAGAGAATACCAGACACAGGAGTTGAAAATGAGGACTGCTCCATTTTACATACTCCTGGACACCGCATGAGGTACATCAAAATGCTGCTGTTCTCTAATTATAATGCTCCAAGCTATTGTTTTTTGTTTTTTTTTTACCCCTAGCATCATCTATTTTTTTCGGCTTTTTTTATATAGATCATCCTTTGGAGCAAGCGGAAACATCAGGATTAAGGCATGCACTATGATGTGAATCGAAGCGGTGTACTGGCGTTGAGATCACATCATCTCTGCGCACTGATACAACACTGGGCCCTTAATATTTTCAAGATTAAAAAAAATATATTTGACTTGATTTAATGCAGTGTCCTATAGACTAGTACAGTCATGTGAAAAGAATATGCCACAATAATACAATCCAACTTACCATGCCATTGGAGCTATTTATCCCATTCATGTTTATTTTTGTTTCAAATCTAACTGTAGGAGGGGCTTCTGGGTACTTGGGTCCACATTCTATTTTCAAGCTGTATATTCTATTTTCATAATTTGTCTGAAAAATTAAAAAGCTCTTAATAAAACAAATTTATGGCATTGCAGTAATAGCCCAGACTTAAATAATACCAAACATTTGGATAAAAGGAAAAGCCATAAATCAATATACGATTTTAGTGAATTTATTGATGCTCCAATC
This sequence comes from Mixophyes fleayi, assembly GCF_038048845.1. Taxonomy (NCBI): domain Eukaryota; kingdom Metazoa; phylum Chordata; class Amphibia; order Anura; family Limnodynastidae; genus Mixophyes; species Mixophyes fleayi. The sequence continues at coordinate 220,180,541 of NC_134406.1, read as the reverse complement.
TGTGTTTCTCTGTTTCACAGACAGTCTAAATCTTTTTCTTGAAGATCACCTACTGTTATTCATTACTTTACAGAAAAATTGTGTGCATCACACACACAATGGAATTTGATAATTTTACAACGAAGGCAGCAGGAGAAATTACGGTATGGCATACCATTATATACACCCCCACTTCGACCAGTGTGTGTGTGTGTGTGTGTGTGTGTGTGTGTGTGTGTGTGTGTGTGTGTGTGTGTGTGTTATAGATATATACACACTGTCATACATATACACACAAGGCAATTCAGCCTTTGGTTATAATCATAAATACATAAGTATATAAACTGATTTCTAAAATATATAATAGAAAAATTGAAATAATATAAACAAACCGCTAAGAAAAGCAGTTGGCGACTTACTCGTGGAGGCCCAATTATCATTCCTGTCCATCTAGCAAGTGTCATATCTTCATCGTTTTCAAGGCCCCAACTAACTGTACCATCTCCAACTCCTTTTTGCCCTTCTTCAAGTTCTTCCAGTAATTGAAAGTTACGAGGAACTGTAACTAATAATGAAAGGAAGATAGAAGTCAGACACCGCTTACAGCTTGTGTTAAAAGAAAAAAAAAAGAAAAAAAAAAATTATTTGCTTATTTCATACAACCTTGCACTGAAGGTATTAGAAAGTAATATATATTTTAATTAATATTTTAAAAAATTCAGCATAAGGGCACTTGAAGCTACATACAAACACGACAAAGCAATATTTGTTGCAAAAATGTGCTTAAGTCTACTCAACAGTGCACTGCAAATCCTGGTGAGATATAAAGCATAAAAGTGCGAGATGGACCTAAACATAGTTAAGGCTGCCACTTTGTACATTATAATTTACTAAAATGTAGCTTTAGAGAATAGTAAAATTAGAATCCTGATAATCTAAATAGCAATCATTGGCCTATTAAATACCCAGTTAAAGGGAAAGTTTGTAAGAGCTAGGAACAGCCAATTAGGAGATTTAATGTGATGACCACTGCATCACATATATTCACACAACTTAAAAAAATAATGCAGCATTCATGATATGTTTTTGAGCAACATGATTTGCTGCTATGGCCACAGGGATCAGCAACGATGGTATACACTGGTTAGCATTGCTGCAACCTGTGCTGAGTTTATATAAACTTCCTGTGTGTAGGCTAATTTCAGGTGCTCCAGTTTGCTCTCATGGTCCAAGATATTGTAGGGGGTTATGGAAATATATATATAATTTTTTTTTACTAAATTACCCCTGATATGTTTTGGCGTTTTATTGTGGAAGGTGATTTAAATTTTAAGTACCATTAGGGTCAGGGACCAATAATGCCAGAGTAAAACGGTCTTATTCTAAAGAGCAAAATGTATAGCTAAATAAAGGATCATAATTATAATCATCTTGATCGTGTTCTCCTGCAATTATTAATATTTTAGTCTGATTGTGATTGGGCATGCATTAAAAGAAAAGCTTGCTGAAGAATAGATTGATAAACACAAATGAAAACAGTAAACAGACTTGTTTGCAACTACAGTGAGGTTAATCCAATAAAGTTGACAAATAAAATGGTGAACAGAATTCAGCTAACAGCCAAGTAAAGCAGCTAACTCATAACTCAAAAAAACAGGTCATATGAATTTAGATCCTCAAGACACCTAAGTACAGTTGTGCATTTTTTTATTTAAACATTTATATTACTTTGTCTTTTGTGTTGGACTTCAGATGGCAAAGAAGATGCAAAACACAAATTTGTAAGCAACATCTTTTAGTAAGGATTATTGGACTGGACCACACATTAACCAAGAAAGCAGTAATGCAAAGACTGCAGTATTTTCAGTGTACTTTTCTTATGTCTCATTTCAAACTAAGTGCAACATGAGAAAATTCACCCAAAGCAAGTCTGGACGACACTTAAAGCTATATTTTTACACTGTTTTCCTGTACTGTCAAACTACTTCTGACACTGCTGGCAGTTGCTGTTTTCCTGAGTCATTGGGGAATTACCCATTGTCGATGTACATTTTTTTAATGCAAGTGAATATGATGACAGCATATTTGTAAGGCTTCCTCTTGAAACAGCTTACTTTACACAAAATTTGCTAAAATATAAAAATAAGGTTCATTTACTAACACTGCACAATGTGCACTAAACCACTACATCCACACATTGTCTAATTTTCACTAGACAGATAAAAGCCAATTTGTGATTGGTTGCTGTTTGTTGCAAATTGTGCCCAGAAAAAACAGTATTAACAAATAAGCTCAGCACTATCAAGAGCTACCAACAGGTCATGTTTTCAGGATTTGTCTGTAGAAACAGGTGGGTTAATACCTGACCCAGCCAAATAAATTGTTCACGATTAAAGAAATCCTGATAACATGAACTGTTCAGAGCCGTAATTCCAGCGCCCGGGGCGAGAAAGACAAATGCCACCCCCTAGCCCTCAATTTTACCCTAAAATATTCCTAAATTGCGCCCCCCTTCAGCGTTGCGCCCTGGGCGGTCGCCCCTGTCACACAGCCCTAGTTACGGCCCTGCTGTTGGTAGCTCCTGAGGCTGGAGTTTGGGCACCTCTGGCTTACTCCTTGCAGGGTAATGAAACAAAATATTGGGAAGAGTTACTCATGTATAAAAATGTTATAAAACATAAATGACTCTAGTTTCATCCCATAAATGGTAACACTACGCACACAATTCATTCATGTACTAAATAATAATATATCTTCAAACAAAGGACAGATTTCATATTTAGGTCTGCAGACATTTAACAAACCAATGTGTGCTATAAAGTCCCGTCATAAATGTGGAAGGATATTTAACAGAACAAATACAACTCGTACATGTGAGCTGTTACATCATAGCATAAATACTATCTTTATTCATAAAACAACTAGAAGGATCCAGGATTGACATGCCCAGGAAGAGGTATTCAGCGGTACACTATATGACTGATACACTATATGAATGGCAGGCACACAGATGAGAGACACAGAGGGGAGCACACAGAGGGGAGCACACAGAGGGGAGCACAGCAGGACATGTAGACGTGTGAAGCGGCCAGAGCCAGGCTAGCAGCTCGGGACACAGTGACATAAGGGGGAGCAGCCAGGATATATACCAGAGCCCGGCAGTAAGGAGCTCAGGCCCGGGCACGCAGTACTCGGGTGGTACAGGAGGGGTCTGCCAGGGGCGGACATGACGGAGCACTGGTGACGAATCCTGGAACCTCCGGGGTGGAGATACCACAGCCATGACCATGAGACACGCCGTACACTACATGATGGAGGGGATCCCTATGTATCATGTGTATCCCCACGGCCGCTGTCTCAGCCATTCTCCCCACCCGCCCTCACACCAACCTGCGCAGACCGCCATCTTCTCCGCCGCCCAGGACCGGAGCCCACGCAGGCCTGATGTCAGCACGTTCAACGCCTCCGGCCGGTCGGCGTCACTTCCGTCACCAGGAGACGGTGCCGAGCGCTGCGGCTATCAGCCTCTCAGTCCTAGTACATGGGATGGGCGCTCTTACAGCGTGATAATGACTGACAGGTTCACTGCTGTGCTGCTCGGTGACTGCCTCTGTTACAGGCTTAATACCTGGTTACATGTGAGCAAGTTCAATCATCTACATACACACGGGGCAGAGGTCACATATTACATATACATATTACTATAGTGAGAGACATTTTCCTTATTTATAACAATAGATATAATGTATACAGTGTGCCCAATATTAGTGGAGTGTGAGCCCCGAGCTTCAGGAACGGGGAATTAGCTCAAATGGTAGAGCGCTCGCTTAGCATGCGAGAGGTAGCGGGATCGATGCCCGCATTCTCCAAGATATTTTTAGCCTCGACTTTTTTTGTTTATTTTAGAATAAATACAAATTTACATTCATTAAATAGTTATTCTATTTTTCATCTAGAATATGCACGGTAGACTTTTAACATATGCCTGTTTATTTTCTTTCTTCATTTATGGGCTCATTCTGATAACAGACAATAAATCAAGCTGCCTTTTTTTTTTTTTTTTTGAAACGAGAAGTGTCACAAGAAAAAACAAGTAACAGTCCATGTGCATTATTATCGCTTTCATTATAAGATTACATGTGCTTCCTCGTCATTTTATAAGGAAATGGAAGGATGGAGGACACCAGAACAATACTTGGGCGATAAGTAACACCTTTGCTTAATGGATGATTGAAAATCCTAGCAGTGAGCACTGAGCCCACCAATGTGATAAGTGCTTCCAGGTATTGCACCTTAGAAACTGCTCACTGAATGGTAATACATTTCACCGCATGCAATAGAATACTTTTTTGTATTGTAAAAAAAAAAAAAAAAAATGACCACGTTATTCAGTAAAGATATTCCCTCAAAGTATCAGTCAATAACAAAATCTGATATTACCACCAGTCGTGCAAAAATAGCTAGCTTGTCTGCAAGTGCAGAGCTCGGTCACTTTGCAGGAGGAGTGATTGTTAGCAAACTTTTGGCTGGAGCTTCTGTGATAGTGATGGGTAGTTCACGAATGATTAGTTCAAATGAACTAATCTTCAAAGTGAACTAAATCATTTAGTTCACAGCTCTGGCAAAGATTAGTTCACCAGGAACTAAAACAAGTGGGAGGAGTTAGAGATAAAGCAGAGCAGCTCCAGCAGCCTCATTCACTGTCTCAGTCACACTGGCTCTTTTGTTTCTATCTATTCAGCTCTCATTTAATACTCATGAGTCAGTACCTCTAAACTACCAAAGGTGGCGCTGCTGTGCTCAGACATTGTGTGAGACTCTGGAGCTGATCACTGAGCTATGAGTCATGAGTCATTCTCCTCACTCAGGAGTTTAATAGTTCATCTAGTTCATTTCACTCTTCGAATCTTTCAAATCATTTCACTCAGTAACTCATACGAATCTTCAAATCTTTCCACTCACCGAATCTTTTCAATCATTCAGATCATTTAGCTCATGAGTCACAGGATACATTTCCTTCCCTGTCCGCTCCAGACACACTGCACTGCTGAGTGCTGCATGTTATATACTGTAGTTCTGTTTACTGCACCATATATACAGGAGAGATGTATTAAACCTTCAAGAGAGATAAAGTGGAAACGTTGCCCATAGCAACCAATCATTTTCTGCCATTTTATAGACTCTGCTAGATAAATGACAGATGCTGATTAGTCATACACATTGGTTACATCTAGGAGTTACTGGAACGGGGTATTGGCGTAGGGGGTGGGGCTTTGAGAATTGCACAAATTTTAGCCCCGCCCCCCAGTGATATGCCTATTTGGGGTCTTTTTACAGCTGTAAGAATTCCCCCCTAAGGTTTGATACATCTCCCCTATATCCTGATTGCACTGATCTCAATTTTAAAAGCAAAAAAGTGACACTTTTTTTTATAATACTCTGAATTTGGGTCTTTTTCATTTGCATATTATAGAAATAAAACATAAAAATGAAAATGTAATTAACTTTGCAGAGCTCAACATGTCACTACTAGTTTTTGTATAAGTGATTGCCCTTTTTAAAATATTAAAAATGATCTGACATATTAAACTTATCTGATCATTTTAACAGGACTATAACTCATCTAATGAGATGTAGTATATATGCCTACAGTATGTGTAATAGACTAGATCTATGTCTCCAATCACTTCTCTCGGCAGTGTTCCAGAGCCAGTGATCTAACTGAACTAACTGAGCTAAATGAACTACTGAGTGAAATGAGTGAAAATAACTACTGAGTGAAATTAACTAATCTTTTGAACTAATATTTTGTGTGAACTAGATCAGAATGAACTAATTTTCCAAATGAACTAGATTTCCCATCACTATTCTGTGATCAAGAAAGCTCAACTTGCTAATGTTTCACAAGCAGCGTTGTCAGAAGCGGAATACTGAGGCGTGGCCCTGGTGGGGGGAGGAGGGAACCGGGCCCCCTACCTTCTACATCTGCCATACAGCGGGCCACATTATCTCAATGAGACCCAATGATCGTGGTGTCTAAGGTGATGTCAGCATGGACCTCTGACATCATCAGGAAAGGAAAACTGGACATTCTCCAGGATTGTAATAATTCAAAACACTCTAGCAACTGCAGATCAACTGAGTGCGTGACCAGCAGTTTCATGGCTAAAGGTCAGATGAGCGCTCCACAGAACTGGATATCAGCCAGGTTGCAGTGCAGACTGCTCATCACATCTGGCAATGTGGTGCTAAGAGGACAGCCAACTACCTTTTAGGAGAGGATTGTGATATAGTTAGATGAACCATAGAGAAAACTGTAGATAGGTTTGCGCTTATATGAATGAGTTTGGTTATGCAATTTGTATTGCTAAGATTCTGATACATTATCAACACAAAGCTTAGATTGAGCAGCCAGGAAACAGATCAATCGGTTCCTGCCCACTCCCTGAACTTTTGGTTGTCACAGACATTATCACTCATTTTTCTACTTACATCACCAACAATGTATAGTGTGGTGCAATGACAAATTACTGCAGTCACAGAGGATGCAACAGTGACAGGGCTTCAAGGGACCCATGCCACCTATAACCCCCGGATTTTTACAGGCTTAGTAAAAAAGGAAGATTGCATAAGCACCGGTGTTTGGCCGTTCTTGCCAAAATGCTGAGAAACTGCTGGTGCTCTACATCAGTTGCAATATCTCCGTCTGCTCTGTTCTTGAAGTAGCTTGGCCTGGCTTCGTGTAACTGTGGGGAACACAGTGCTCATATCCCAGGCAGAAAGGAGCAGTGTTAACACGAGCAGAAGATAGAAAATTGATTGTGATCTAATAAAATTCTTAGAAAAATACCAATGCCTTTATGGCAACACATGCAGAGGATAATTGTCAGGCCAAGCTGCCAATATCATGGTGTGTAGCCAGCATTAGGGCGCAATACTAGTTGCTTGGGTCTTACAGGTTAGAGGTTGACCTTTGCAGTTCAGTAACAAAATGTTCAATGTAAATCGAACCTAGCACTAACATACCTTATTAGCTATGGCATATAATAAAATCATTAGCCTTATGTCCAGAATTAGTTCAGTTATTGAATAAGCACCAAAACTCCTTGTACCACAGTAATGGAACTCCCGCACCACACAGGCAAGAAATCTGTCCACCACCCCCCCAATATGCACAAATGAGCAAGTCGGAAGCTAAATCACATTAAGTGAGCTAGATACGAGGAAATAGAACAAAACAAAGCTTCCAGATTAAGGCACTTTATTAATATGAACATAAAGAAATACATTTGCGCTGTCACATGATAGCTTTGCAATAAACCTTGATCTGTTGAAAGGGTTTGCTCCGTTTTCCCCCATTTCAAGCGCCATCTGTGAGATTTTGCAAACTATTGTCAATCATTGCTTACTCTCACATTGTACATTTCCCTACAAGTCCAATTTGTGTCAACTTCAAATAATGAATAACGTGTGTGTGTGTGTGTGTGTGTTAGGACTGGTTTATAAAACCTACAACCTAAATCCACTGCTTATTGCCCCCTCTATATCCATAACAGCATCAGTCCATTATTCACCAATAAGAACATGTTGAACAATAGAAATTTAGATTTAACCCACTTCACATACTTGGGCAGTGATGGGGCGCATGCAGCCCCCTGGAGTCTTTCCCTGTGCCCCCCAGCTCCTTCCTGCTTTATCAGATTTGTTATTGACTTGTCTAGAATGCCTGCTGATGTTTCTACAAGTAGGTGTCTTTCCATGATTCAGCCCCTGAATCGTACCAGGTTACTGGTCTAGGACAGTCACATTATCCAGCCCTTCAAACCTCAATCGTCTTTGCCTGACAAGCTCCGGTTCTTCCTAACTGGTCCTGCAATTTGATTACTGAACTAGATTGTCTGTATAGCTCCTCGTGCCTCAGAGTACTGAAGCATCCAAAGTGCCATTCACATTAATTGAGGTGGAAACCTACAAAATCTCTATAAAAGCACAATAGGTGAACCAATATAGGCAGGTACTTCAGACAGAGTGCAGTATATTAATTATACCCTCCTGTTCTACTCTGGTGTGCAAATTACCTTGAAAATAGAGTTATGCAGAATATTTTTCCCCATAACAGAATTTGGTTGAGTAACAAAAATACAGGGAAACCTGTTGCATCCCTTTGCATTAGAAAAAAAAAAAATCTACACATAAAACCAGAGTGGCTTCGGGTCATTTCTAAATGTGATGAAGAACTCCTTGTACAGGAAACATTTTACTAACCGGTAACTCAGCGTAAAACTGACAATTACCAAAACATTACAACTAAAATATGAAACCAGTTGAAAATGTGTATTTATTGCATGTAACAAGTTTAGACATTTCATTTTTTTCCCAGGAAAAAAAAAAAAAAAAAGAAGTGTAGCATTGAAAAAAATTACATTTATTCCATAATTACAGACATCAGCACTTTGCTTAGTAGCCTAAAACAGTTACATATATCAAACTATGGCAAAGCACTTAAAAGTTACTATTTACTTTATGAATGGACATTCATAAAATCCATGTGAAAGGAATATATACCATCTGAACCCATTTACACCATCACTCCTCATAGCGTCCACCATGTATGGATTCTTCTGCATCATGTGGTGGTAAGCAGTAACACTACTACTGAAGATAAGCCAGTTTACAGTAGCCGAACAGTCTTCCCAGTCACTGTTAAGTAATCTTCATCTGCTAGTGCATGCAAGGCTTCTTCAAACATGTCTTTTGTAATTGCCTGAAACACAAAATAAAGGATTACTGACCTACCAATTCCCAAAATCACATTGAGGACACTTTAAAACAGTAAAATTGATTAGTTTACTAGAACTAAAATGGAACCACTCAAATCATCAGTGCCAGGAATTTTCAAACTATCACAACAGCAAACAAATACGAAACTAGCACAGTGTCCTTTTGATAATTTATTCAGAATGTGCAAAATGAATTTAACATCAGACAGGAGTCACAGAAATAGAATCCTGCTTACCATGAAGTCAGTGGAACATAATTTGTATATGAAAGTGGCAACCTGCCTCTTTCATAGATATATGCCATTCCAAGGCTTCTTATTACATACTGTGGACTCCTATCTGATTTATGGTAAATTCATTTTGCAAGTTCTGAAAGTCATCTCCTGGATAAAGAGGGACTCTGTGCTAGTATGATCCTTTTATTGTAATAAAAATTGTTTAAAAGGATATACTCTAGAGCGGTTGCTTTCAAGTTTATATTTCATAAATGGTTAAGAACCCTCTGTTCATTAATGAGGTTGTCTGAATACACCCCACAGGTGGGAGCGCAGTCTTGAATGAAGATAGAATACAGATACCTGTAGTATTTAAACAAAAAAGGAACTACAACTTTACTGTGGTACTTAATACTAGAGCTTTACAAGAGGACCAGAAATAGATCAGATGAATCTGCAACTTACTGCATCAGATTGTCCACGAAGATCCTCAAACAGCTGCTGGTATTTCAAAGCTGGTGTTTTACCCTTAGATTGGATAAGTTTCTTCAAAGCTTGAGCCAATTCCTCCTTGCGTTTACGAGCTGTGGCACTCATTCCTTTAATGTAAAAATAAAAAATAAAAATGAAACACGTTATTGCAGAGTAAGTAATGCAAAAGAAAATACAAAAAAAAATAAAAATTACATTAAAATTCAGGGATGCATTGACCCCAAACAAGGACAGGCAGTAACAACTTCCTAAATTGTATTTACCTGTTGTCAGAATGGAGATATCTACAATTCCAGTTCTGGGATCTGTGGCAGATTGTTTTAATGCCTCACGGTGAAGACGTTTGGCTTCTTCAACATCAATGGTTTCAACTTTATTGGAGAAACGCACTTTAGCATAAGCTTCAGACAGTCGGATCAGAGATTCCAATTGCCTTGGATAAGCAGACACCATTCCACGACCGCTGCCAATTTTTCTCATGTCTACATAAGCCTAAAATTTTAAACAAATGTTGTATTTAAATTTTATATTAAAATGTTCAATAGTTACAGCTACTGCGAGGTAATCAAAATAAAAGAATTGTCAAAATGTAGCTCTAGTTTTCTATTGTGGCATAGTAAAAATGCTAACCAACCCATAGCAGCATGTTCACTGTTCAGACTACTTTTCAGTGGGGAAAAAAAAGACTGAGCAGCTTAGTTCAGTTATTTTGCTTTGCAGCTGCTTAATTCTAACATGTAACTCAGTTTCTGGTTTTTACTTTCTCTGCAACTAGAGATCTTTCACGTTGAGATTGGACTTCGACCGTAAAAAAACCCCCACAGACAGAAACGCTTCTACAACTATGATGCTTATCTGTTTCCGGACCCTAGAACAGCATCATACTTTGTACACATATTTAGTATCCCCGTCAGGAAAGTTATTCACAATAAATTAATGCTATAGCAAAACATGCAAGTGGGTCATTTCATAAAAGGGGTAACAACTCCTTAAGTAGCTAAACTAAATACACCCACTGATAATTGAGGGCAGTAGTCACGTTGTCAAAGTGAGCTATTATCATTTATATAGCGCCAGATTCTGCAGCGCTGTACAGAGAACTGATTCACATCAGTCCCTGCCCCATTGGAGCTTACAGTCTAAATTCCATAACATACACAGACTATGGTCAATTTTGCTAGCAGCCAATTAACCTACCAGTATGTTTTTGGGGTACGGGAAGAAACTGAAGCACCCAGAGGAAACCCACGCAAACACAGGGAGAACATACAAACTTCACACAGATAAGGTCATGGTCGGGAATTGAACTCACGACGCCAGCGCTGTGAGGCAGAAGCTATGTACCTCAATGAGAGCTTGACTGGCTTCCTCACTAAGCCGTGGATGGACATAGGTACGAGCATAGGCAATATAATCTTTTAATACTGCCATGTCCAGTTGCTCTTCAGTCATCTGCTCCTCGCTCTGATAGTACAAGGCCACAAGATGGTGAGCCAAGCGTCTGTCGTAGGTCTCATCTTGAGGATCCAACATCAAGAATATAAGGTCAAATCTTTAAGAAAAGTAAACAAAAAAAATTTAAAATCAACTTTTCCCCTTAATAACTTTTATACGAGTAAATGTAGTTTTAGGATGCATCTCCCTACACAGAGCAGTAAGTTAATGTAAAAGTGGTATACCTTGACAAAAGTGTGTGTGGAAGTTGGATGTTCTCAATAGTGGTTTTCTTAGGATTCCACTGAGATTCCACAGGGTTTGCAGCAGCCAAGACAGAGGTGCGTGCATTAAGCTGACAGATAATCCCAGCCTACACAAGAAAAGGAACGGGGTAAAGTCAAAAAGCGTAATGGGTAAGAAACAACCACAGTGAAATACTATAAGAAAAAACAAAACTGCTGCCCTATGTTTGTGTGTTGGAGAACTTAGACTGTTCCAATAGGACAAGACCCGATGTGAAGGATTAATCGTTTTCTGTAAGCAATGGATATAATCCATTTTAGGAGGTATGCATCGTAACAGGATGTATCATAATAGAGCAGTTATTAGTTACAACATATGAAGTTACATTTTCTAATTTTATAGATTAGATATAATTTTTTTATTTTTATAAATTGTGCAACGTAGGCTACATAAGCTTGAGATAAAGCCAAATAAACCAATAGCTGGAACAGCTACAATAAAATAAAAACCACTCTGAGAAATATTTATCAACACAAATCGCTATTAACTATGCACTTGTAAATGTTAGGTTTTAAAAAATAAATTACACTGTCCTTTTTAAATACCCCTGGCCTAGCATAATGTACAGTGTTTTTGGTATTTTAAAATTTGTTCCAGAAGAATGTCAGCATTCAACGTTCCATACAAACCTTGGCAATGGAGAGGGTCTGCTGTTCCATGACTTCATGCAACACAGATCTTGTGCTCTCATTCATTTTGTCAAATTCATCAATGCAGCAAATGCCATTGTCACTGAGCACCAGAGCTCCTGTTTGCAGGACCAGCTGCCTGGTTTCTGGGTCCTTCATCACATAGGCTGTTAAACCTACAGCACTGGATCCCTTTCCAGAAGTGTATTGACCTCTGGGTACCAGGTTGTACACATACTGTAGAAGCTGAGATTTACTGGTGCCAGGATCACCGCACAGAAGGATATTTACTTCAGCACGGAATTTGCCTCTTCCAGTATGACTGAAATCTTTGCGTGTGCCACCAAACAACTGCAGAAGGATACCCTGCAGAGTTAAGAGTATAACATTTAGTAATCATAAAGTTTCCCTTAAAAGTGTATTCAAAAACTAACTAAAAGTGACCAGCAACAGCATCTTTATGTCAAACTTTTTTGACAATGATATCTATTCACAAAATACAGCATATAGATCGTAATAAACCAACATTGGCAACTCATCCAAAATACTGAGGCTTGAAGTTTATAACTTACGGTAATCTTAATATGGTGACAGTAATAAATATGGAGCACAGACCTTGCCAACAGTAACTTTGAACACTTTTATAAACACATTAAAAAGCCTCCATATTAAACATTGCCTACACTGAATTTCAAAATTACTTAAAGTATTTTACTAGGAATAAATACTGAGAGACCTCTCTTTTTTAAGTATGTCCTGAATACATCATATAACAATGTATAAGAACCAAAAGAAACCCATCATCTAGCTTCAAAAAACACCTTTTTAATGTCTTCATGTTCATATATACTTGGTGCTAGAGCAGCAGCGAGCCTCTCGTAGATGTCAGGTTTGGCAGCCAGTTCCTTTAAAACCTGTACCCGTTCCTCAGTGAACATCTTCTGCTCACTATCCTCATCAATACCGTGTAGGCGCTTGGAGTCTGTCTTCCGGTAATGAATGACATCAATGTGAGTCTTATAAACAGACTTAACATTTCTAACTCTGGGGTTCACACGAATAGGGACTGCTCTGTAGATTCCTAAGAGGAGAAAGAATATTGGAGAGGTTTCAGATTTAATAAGCGTCACATGCAGCATGTTAATGCTTCACTAGTTTTACACAGCTAAGAACTTAAGTTTTATGGCTTGGTTTGCTACACCCAAATACCATGGATGGGTCATTACTCCAAATCCAGACACTGCTGCCTGTCAAGTCTGTCCAGGCACAAATCGGCCACCAAACAGCAAGCGGAGGGACTCCTACCAAACAGCCAGTAGGATGGGGCAATAGTAGCTAAACAGAGATAAGTCGTCAATTTGTGTACCTGTCACGTTCACCCTGTCTCCAGGTTGCACCTTGTCCACCAAGTCATTGTGACCATATAAAATAATTGTATGAGGTGTCTGCCCAGCTGGCATGTCTTCAGGAGACTCTTGCAGTTTGATCTAAAAAAAAACAAAATAGGTTCAAAAATATATAGATAGGATGCACAACTGATAGTACAGTGTTAGCCAAATCCAGTATGCTCCTGCAGCAGGAAGATCTGTCCACAAGATGGCGCCAGATGCTCAGAATACTTCTAAATCAAGAAAACTCAGAAAAGGTTATTCAGTAGTATTGCTCCAATTGGCCTGGCTGCTATTGGTTACAGCCCAGGTATTCATTGTATAAATAATCTGCACTGAACAGAAGGTCTGCATTATAATTATCCACAAAACATAAGGACAGAAAGAATCTCTGCCCACCACGTATCCTGAAAAATCTCCTTCATGGCGTGTGAGCTGCAATTATCCCCTTTATGGTTCAGATACACGAATACAGTGGCAGTTACAGCCTGTACCCTACTTGGCCCTTGAAGGGCAGTGTCACATTACCAGATGCATGGCCCTGAACGCCAAGACAATGATCTATAGAATAGCTGGCAGAGAGCACATAAAGGCTGGGGTGTGTGATGACCATATGCCAAAAAGAAAACAGGAAGGGCCTTACAACTGATAAGATGGTATTAAACAATCCACTGCCCCAGAGAACCCTCGGGAGATTCACAAAACACACAACCCTTTGCTATCAAGTGAAGGAGAGCTATACGAATAGGGTGCATGTGGAGCAGAAGAGGTGCCACCACTGAGGCAATGACAGCACAAAGGAAAGCACATGATATTGGAAGTTAAGGCCACTCTTGCTATGACACTATGCATGGGACAGACGAAGCTGCAAACTTATTGAAGGCCCGTGGGGTAGCTTTTACTGTACATCTGCAGCTTTGTATAATGGTAGGGAATAAACCTCATTAATTACCAAAACAGCCATATGTAAACTTGTATGAAAGTAAACAAAATTCTGATAATCATTGAAAATTAGATAACTTACCATTTGTTTATCTGAAAACATCGAGCGGTTGTGTACCAGAGCCATGCTGTGTGTGGTGTTGCAATGTTTGCAGACAGACGGCTCGGCAATCCGGCCACGGTCAATCTCCACCCTGGTGGTAAAGGCACACACCTGACACTTAAAGAAAGCTTCTTGCATCTCAGGGATAATCTGGGAAGTTCTGATGACCATCCCTCCAATTGTGATCAACTGGTCAATATCTGAGGAAACAATTTAAAATACAGTCGCTTAACACATTTATAAAACACAATGTTATTGGCCAATGCTTACACTGCAAGAGTACCCCCACCCATTAATATTTATAGTTGTATTTTAAGCAAACAAATGATGGTAAGAATATTTCTAATATTTATAAAAGTAAATTTTACCTTCGGGATTTAAACTCCTCATATTTCTGGTTTTTAATGCATTATAAGGTCTGACTTGGATCTGATGCTCCAATATAGAATCAGGGTAGCGATCAAAGAAAAGCTGATTAACAGCCATATCAAAAGTTGGAATGACTTCCTAGAAACACAGAAAGAGACAATGTATTTATCATTCTGAGACATCCACAACAGGTAGGCTTGAGAAAATGTCAAATCTAAACACAGATATTCAAGGATTATATCTGTATAATTAGCATGCATGGTTACCTGTGGATAGCAAACCAGCTGTCGGTACAGATCTTGGTCAAATGTCCTCAGATGGTCACAGTCGATATTCAAGAACGGTTCCCCAACCATATTGATCTATAGAAAATAAACATAAAAGTGAATTGTGTTGCACACTCATACATGGTCTGAAACCCATGTGGGCTCAGCATAGGGCAGCAGAGAAATCTCCAAACATGCAGGAAACCAGCACATGCTATAGCAAGAGAAAAAAAAAATTTGACAATGTTGCTCTCAAGCAAGATATAATTCACATTACTTTTATGTAATATCGTTTACATTTTTATTCTTTCCTTGCCAGAGGTTTTCTCATTAAGCAGCATCTAAATGTGTATTCACAGTAGTTGGTTGTTTCAGAACTTCCAGTATTGATCACTAGCCGGAGTATGAACGCTGTGCTGAACAATCATGTCCATCTCTAATGGAAAGCTTTATGCTACCTATATATACTTCTCTATATCTACACACCCATTAGATCCAAACCACGTTTCTAGACAATTGAAATTATACACCTGGGCTAGATATTCTAACTTTTTAAAAAGATACATTCCAAACATATATGAAAGTTATAACTGTACCTCTTCAAGTCTTTGCATGTAAATTGGCTCATTCAGATCCAAACCGACATTATCCGCCTCTTTGGCTAATGGATCAATGAACCGCTGGATAAAACGCTAGGTAAAAAAAGTAAATTATAAAAGTGATAAACCAAGATGTTATAGGATTATTAAAAAAACAAAAACAAAAAAAACCCCCAAAACTACCAGTTACAGATTTATTTATAAAATAGTGATTTACAATGGCATAACATTACAAAGATTTAGATTATATTCATTTTAGAACATGATGACTGCCAAAGGGTGCAGTTCTAGAGGTAGAATAGTTGCAAGGCTAATCATACATGAAAAATTGTGAGTGATGCACAATTACACACAGCGCACAGTAATACATTTCCTTGGTATAAAGAGCAATGCTTTAGAAAGCGCAGGCACCATATCAAATAGGGTCCATTATGTTATTTTGCAGGTAATTGAGCAGAGGTCCGTTGGCCACTATATGGGTTATGGTTCTAGATAAATGATGGGATAGAAAAAGTTTATTAAAAATGAAAGCATTATATATCACCTCACTAAGCACAGTAAGAGCTTGCTTAAGGTTTTGCATTAAATGCCATCAGAGGGACAAAACTATGCAGGATATACTACAAACATATACACCACGTGCTTTGAACTTAAAATAAAATCCTGGTATGAGGAAAAATGCATTAAGCAACAAAATAAGTACAATGTTAAACTAAACATTGCCCAATATTGCTTCTGGCAATGGTTTGGTGCATAGATTTCACCAGATCAAAAATATAATTAAGTAGATAACCAGGGCTTCACTATAGAGTGCGAGTCAGTCAATCAAAACATTACCTAGCTCCATGTATACTATCAACTGTGTAGCTCAGTAACCACCATCATTTTCTAGATGTTTATATGTGCACTATAAATTCTTGATTAATAGTACTGAGCTTGGGGCATCTACAATGATTTAATACTTGAAAAAAGCAGCAATGTATTTTACTTTGTACCATTTCAAGTGAGGATTGTAACAAAATGTAACTTCTCATGAAGTCCAATAAATATTAGATACCTCCTGCACTGGCAAAAAGCATTGAAGAGTAGCTCTGTTTACTGTGACAGAAAGCCGACAACATATTTATTTTTTTAATTAAAAACCTGATACAATAAATAAGAAACATAAAAGTGTAACTCTTACAGGCCTGCAGAAGAGTTAGATGCTTATGTTGAAACAATTCTTTTCTCCACTTTAACCTGAGCAATGTTATTTTTTTGCATAGCCCATGACACCCAAGAAATTACTTTTGGTAAGTTTCTCTCATAAAAGATGAAATTTTTCCCTTAAAATGCACCACTCAGCATCATTGGGCTTTTCCTCATTTAATGAGGACCTTGTAACTTGTATTTCAACCCGGGCATACTAAACACCCCTTAAAGATACAGATTATTCCATCTCACTTCTTGATTACTGTACTCTCTTACCTGGAATTTCTCTCTGCATGTAATAACATTGACATCAGTGCCCCATATCACCAGCTTCTGTTCCAATGACTGATCACTTGTAACCAGTTCCTCAGCAGCAGGCTGAAAATAAATCAGAAATGTTTTAAATAATGTCAAAATGGTCACTGGAAAGTGGTCAAAACAATGTATGTAAAAAATACCCACCTGGTCTGACTGTAAATCCACTTGCTTAAGTTTTCGAGCAGATCCCAGATCAGGCCTCTGCCGGGCAGGAGTCCCTCGGATGCCACTCCTAGGTGTGCCCTCCACTCTAGAGCTCGGAGTGCCATATGTCAGGGGAGAGCTCAGGTCAAGTTCACTCTGAATAGCTGCAGGGAACAAAGTAATGTAAGAATATGAAGACATCATCTGTCCATTACCCCACTAGCTTAAGGAGTTATGAATACAGCTACAGCACACTCACCTGTATCCTAGACACCCCACACAATATTTAGCCATAACCCATCTGGTTTCAGTTTAAGAACAATATATAACAGTATCATTCCAATATCAACAATACACATTTTCACAATGGGCAACACATTGTGAAAAAGTCTCCAACATATGCATGGCTACATTGTCCCATTATCCCCATCTAATGAGACACTGCACTTGCACTCTGCGGGACACTAACTGGGCTATAAAGATACACAATATAGTCCACATTTTTTGATAAATGAGGGACAGACTGGTTAAGGTAATATCAAATTGTGTTTAATCATAAAAAACTGCATGTGTACTTTGTGCGTCATATCACACATACAATAAAATCCATTAAATCCTACAATGCACCA
The DNA here is from genome assembly GCF_038048845.1 of Mixophyes fleayi. Lineage (NCBI taxonomy): Eukaryota > Metazoa > Chordata > Amphibia > Anura > Limnodynastidae > Mixophyes > Mixophyes fleayi. The sequence continues at coordinate 220,162,757 of NC_134406.1, read as the reverse complement.
CAGTATTGTTAATGACAATTGTGGTATTTGTGTTTTAATAGTCCTCCCCACATTCCAAATAAAACTTAGTGACATGCTTATGATTCAATCTAACAAATAAACAAAAACACATACCAGAGTGTCGAGATGGTGCTGGACTAGAAAACAGTCCACTGGGGCTCTGGATATCACCAGTCGGTGAAGTTGGCATAGGCAGCAGTTCCCCAATTGATGCAGAGTCTTCCGTTCGACGTCTTTGTGATGGAGGCGAGTGAACCTCCTCACTGCGGGCTTCAAGACAGAATAGGCAGAAAAGGTAAGATATGCAAGTGTATTTAACAACCACACAATTCACAATATTGTTCTTCAGTCCATTGAGCTTTGAAAGATACAACTGAACCTAAAGCATAATGGTTCTCTAGTAAGTAGAGCTGTACACTTGAAAATCCCAGGTAATTATGTAGTGGTCTTATAATTTCTCAACAACATATCTCAACATATACTGTACTAGACAGGAAGTACACTGAAAGGGTCACCTAATAGGAAAGGATCTATGACAGCCCAATTAGGTGCAAACCTTTACCAGTGCATGCAAGACACCAAGATCATGCCTCTAAAAATAAATCACAAAAATGCTAACGTTGTGGGTTCCAATTGATGCATTCCAAAGTTATCTTGTGATCGGATTTTTAGAGGGGGCTATATCAGGATTGAAATCTCCTCTAAGGTTACCTAAATTTAAAGAGGAAAACAAAACACACACTCCTAATATTTTGGTTTTAGGACACAGATGTTCTATTTGTACCAGACAGTTTACTTACGAGTTGGGGGATTGCTACTGCGCCCACGTTTGTTCCTCCTACGGCTTGGTGTTGATGCTGGAGAAGACATGATGCTGCAAAATATAAAATGGAGACGTTAGTGACCAACAGAAATGAAAACAAATTGCACACTGCCAAGAGAGCATTTGTTAAACTACGTTTTAACACTGACCTCAAATATATGTTCTAAAGACTTTATAATTGTAAACTAAGGTTTAAAGTCAAGAAACACAACAGTTCCGATCTTTATCCCTTACATTGTGAGCCATTCATTCTGCATGGTAACTTGTTTTACTTGGGATATCAAGTGCTGTGATCGACAATAGAGTAAATTTAATAAAATGGAGATTTGTGGAGTGGGACAGAAACTTCAGCATGCAGATAACCAGCACTTAAACTGACATGCCTCATCAAAAACATATGTAAAGCAGACTCGGGACTGTATGCAATAAATTTAAAACCCATTATGAGAAGGGGCAAGGCGCCCCCTACTGAAATAGTGGCCAAATGATAGCTGCAGACTCGGTCACCTCCCCACACTCGGGAAAGCAAAATGAGCTTTATATGTCCTGAGCACACCAAAGGTGGGAATGACAGGAACAAAGGGTTTATGGTGATTGTGTACGCCTATGATTCTTTAAACAAGCACCTTCATGAGGACAATGCTTCCCATCCATTGCCATGATGTGTTAAAGACTGTCTTGCTTTGTTTTTATCCAACAAAGTTTTGGAGCCAGAGGTAAAAAAAAAAGCATTAGTAAGAGTAGGAAAAGACATTGACCACACTAGAAGTGTCAATGGAGAAAGCAAGGGCTGCTCCAACTTCATATTTTACTAATAACATGCAAGAGAGCAGGTCTTGTAAAATATTCCCCTTTTACCTCAAATCAGTATAGTTCAACAGCTGGGGCTATACAATATGGTACTTCTATGAGTATGTTAGATGACCTTTATTGTCATCTTAATGACGAAGGAAAGAAACTAGACTAAAACGAAACAGATAAAACTCACTTACACATATAACTGCAAAACATGAAGGACGATTTCCATAAAAAGTTAAATGTAAGCATTTGAGCGAGAATGGCGGAAGCCCCTTTTAATTTATTTAATAAATAAGTCCCGCACTGCACATCCTTTATATGCTCAGCTTTATATAGAGAACACACCAATCAGGGCACCACTATATTCATACACATTATGTAACCGGTATATGTAAGGAAACCGATCCGCTTGTATAACCCCCAGAAAGCAAACTCCCCTGGAGTATCTTGTTCCAGTAACCCCGCATGTCACCATACTATACTCATGGTCTCACACTGACCTGTGATTCCGATACCTCTTGTACTGACACCGCTCCGGCTACAGCTCCCAAACCCGCCAGAAAAATTCGCGCCAATCGGAGGATCACGTGGTACATTTCGCGGGGTTTTTTGTTATACAGAGACCAGAAGGAATGTACAATTCCAGATGGGGGTATTGTTAAAAAATCGAATGCTTTTTCAGTAATTAAATAGGAATACAACATACACAGTACAGACTTCTAATAGCTATGTTAAAATCGTTGTTTTTAACTACAGCTCGCTGGTTATCTTTTATTTAAATATATATTAAACTGGATATCCCCCTCCGAGAGATGAGATATGGTACAGTCGTAACTATTTCCGGTTTGTACTCAATGAGCCAGGTCCTCCTGTAGCAGAAGTTGGGTCCGTACAACACAATAACCAGGGAACTGGCCGCATAGTGATACGCAGTGGCCGGGGAACTTTACAATTAGACACCATTGGCAGCCAGTGAAGTCTGTATATATAGAGCTGACAACTAGAGTATTGCTCTTCACATCCTGTTCACTGCAGTGCAGTCTGTCTCTTCAGTGTGAGGAGGTTAAACCTGTCACTACATTATAACATTTTTAATAAGTAGCTGTAGTTTTGCAAATTTAAATTCCATTGGGCCACCAATTTGATAGTGGAAAACAACAAATGGTGGTTAGTTACATGCAAACCACGAGTCTTTTACCTGACCCAACACTGTTTTGGGCATGAAATCAGGTGGCAAAGTGGGCACATTGGTTTTTGACCATTTTGAATAAGTAGCTGCATTTTGCAAGTGTTGTTTTTTTTTAATTAAAAATTGAAACAAAATTAAACCCCATATCACTTTGTTCAAAATAAAATATACTATATACAACATCAAGGAGTAAAATGGACCAATAGGAATGAAACTTCACATTATCATAACACCCAATTCTACAATCCCTCCATAAAAACTACTCACTTCACAAATGAGAAAAATGATATACATCAAAGAAACATGACATCCTCTCTGCATAACACAATTCTCTGCATTACAACAACCCTGTCAACAATCTATAATACCACCCACACACCCTTTACAGTTAGGAAATGAAAGCAAATTTTATATGTACAGTTATGGCCAAAAGTTTTGAGAATGACAAGTATTGGTTGATTGGTTTTCACAAAGTTTGCTGCTTCAGTATTTTTATCATATGTTGCTATGGTACACTGAAGTAAAATTATAAGCGATTCATAAGTGTCAAATGCTTTTATTGACAATTACATTAAGTTTATGCAAAGAGTCAATATTTGCAATGTTACTCCTTCTTTTTGAAGACCTCTGCAATTCATCCTGGCATGCTGTCAATGAACTTCTGGGCTACATACTGACTGATGGCCGCCCATTCTTGCCTGATCAATGCCTGGAGTTTGTCAGAATTTGTGGGGTTTTCTGTCCACCCACCTCTTGAGGATTGACCACAAGTTCTCAATGGGATTAAGGTCTGGGGAGTTTCCTGGCCATGGACCCAAACTTTCGATGTTTTGATTCCTGAGCCACTTAGTTATCACTTTTTCCTTATGGCAAGGTGCTTCATCATACTGGGAAAACCATTATTCGTCACCAAACTGTTCTTGGATGGTTGGGAGAAATTGCTCTTGGAGGATGTTTTGGTATCATTCTTTATTCATGGCTGTGTTCTTAGGCAAAATTGTGAGTGAGCCCACTCCCTTGGCCCGAGAAGCAACCCCACATATGAATTGTCTCAGGATGCTTTACTGTTGGCATGAAACAGGACTAATGGTAGCGCTCACCTTTCCTTCTCCGGACAAGCTTTTTTCCAGATGCCCCAAACAATCTGAAATGGGATTCATCAGATAAAATGACTTTACCCCAGTCCTCAGCAGTATAATCCCTGTAGCTTTTGCAGAATATCAATCTGTCCCTGATGTTTTTCCTGGAGAGAAGGGGCTTCTTTGCTGGCCTTTTTGACACCAGGTCATCCTCCAAAAGTCTACGCTTCACTGTGTGTGCAGATACACTCACACCTGCCTGCTGCCATTCCTGAGCAAGCTCTGCACTGGTGGTGCCCTGATCCCACAGCTGAATCAACTTTAGGATACGGTCCTGGCTCTTGCTTCTTGGGTGCCCTAATGGTTGATTTACATGCAATCTTACTAGCAGCAATATTCTTGTCTGTGATGCCCTTTTTGTGCAAAGCAATGCTGACTGCACGTGTTTCCTTGCAGATAACCATGGTTAACAGAGGAAGAACAATGATTTCAAGCACCACCCTCATTTGAAAGCTTCCAGTCTGTTATTCTAACTCAATCAGCATGACAGTGATCTCTAGCCTTGTCCTCATCAATACGCTCACCTGTGTTAATGAGATAATCACTGACCTGATGTCAGCTGGTCCTTTTGTGGCAGTGCTGAAATGCAGTGAAAATGTTGTTTTTGGGATAAAGTTCATTGTAATGCAGAATACTATCCACAACCTCACTACAGAGAAGGATTTTTCACCTAATGGGCACTAAACACTGTGCACTCCAACTCCGTGTGTAAAATCTAACAACTGCACTAACTAAAAAAATGAGTGCTTTCCAATACCCCCCTCCTAATATTTGGAACAAAAAAACAAAACACCACACTCTTATACAACTGTTAGAGGTATTGTACTACAATTTTCTGCACATTTCAGTCCAACTAAATGTATGTGTAACTTGCTCGTCCTTTTTAGTTTTTTTCTGTGTATTGGCTGTATTTATACATTGTAATTTGCTATGGCCTGTTTCGATCCTTACTTTGTTTGTGGAAAATATGTGTTGGTGTTTTATAAATAAAGTTCTTAAAAAAAAAAAAAACTCCAAATAGAGACTCCGAGATGAACAGCACTGGATTTCCCATTCCCAGACCATGTTCATATTTTGGTTTGTATGCCACATTACTCTTGATAAAGTTCAACTTGTTCATCCATAACAGCTGAAAGATCAATGAACTGACCTCATCTCGGGAGTCTCTTTTTGGTGCACTGTTTCTCAACGCATGTTTGGATGAGGGTCCTGTAAAAAATCTTTGAGTAAAGCATGGATACTTCCTGGCCTATCTGGTTCAGGGTTTGAAGGTGACAAGGAAATGGCAGATTAAAGTGGGTGAAGCAAAAAACTCCTCTAGGAGGGTGTTGGAGGGGAGGATTTTGCATACTCACTTTGATGTGCCCCTGTTACTAAAGGATTGCCTAGGTGTGCTTGAAAGGTCTGTCTTTGGTGAATTCCAAGCAGATTCTTCCAAAGTTTAGAGATCTAACTTTGCTCACGTTTCACTGGAGGCTCTACATTAAGAGGAACCTGAAGCACAGAAGTGTCGATGATCGTGGTTGTCCACGGTAAGAATGTTATGGGTAGGTGGAGACAATGGGTGACTTCTTGCTTCAGCGTCCTTTTACTATAGAGGTATACAAGGGAGTGTCCCACACCTTAGGTCTTCCCTCTCTTTCGGGGCTTAGTTACTCTGACTGGGTGTATGGAGTGCTCAAAAGGTGTGGGGAGTTTGAGTTAAGCACTCATTTTTTTAGTGCAGTTGTTAGATTTCACACGTGGGATGCACTGTGTTTAGTGTCCATCAGGGGCAAAACCCTTCTCTGTAGTGAGGTGGTGGATAGTATTCTGCATGGGGTTTAGAAAATAAGGGAAATGGAGAGGAGCCGTACGGATTTTGTGAGCTGGGGTAGACTCTGGCGGGGGCTGAGACCTCCCTAAGTGGTAGCTAACATTTGGCAGTCTTTCGATTCTTGGCTATCTATCCTGCTCTTTCACTATTAGATTTTGTGGAAATTCCTTTTTTTATGGTAAGGTTTACATACATTTAAAGTTTGCTTTAATTTCCTGACAGTAAAGGGCGTGTGGGTGTTATTATAGATTGGTGGTGGGGTTGTGGTAGTGCAGAGTATTGTGCTAGGGGTTGTCATGTTTCTTTAGTGTATATAGCTATTTTATTTGTGAAGTGATGTATTTTTTTTTGTGGTAGGATTGTAGAATTCGGTGTGTGAAGTTTTGTTCCTATTGGTCCTTTTTACCCTTTGATGTTGTATATAGTCTATTTTATTTTGGACAAAGTGATATTGGATTTATTTTTGTTGCAATTTTTAATAAAAACAACCCTTTCAAAACTACTGCTATTTACTCAAAATAATGAAAATACTATCTGTGCCCACTTTGTCACTTGATTTCATGCCCAAAACAGTGTTGGGCCAGGCAAAAGACTAGTGGTTTGCATGTAACTAACTACCATTTGTTGTTTTCCACTATCAAATTGGTGGCCCATCGACATTGGGTCAGGCAAAAGACAAGTGTTTTATATGTAACTGAGCACCCTGTGTTGATTCCCACTATTGGTGGCCCAACGGCATTTAACCCTTGCAAAACTACAGCTACTTATTCAAAATAATCAAAATGCTATCTGTGCTCACTTTGCCACATGATTTCATGCCCAAAACAGTGGTTTGCATGTAACTAACCACCATTTGTTGTTTTCCACTATCAAATTGGTGACCCATCAACATTTAACCCTTGCAAACCTACAGCTACTTATTCAAAATAATGAAAATGTTATAGGTGCCCTCTTTGCAGGGTCGGGCTGGCACATTCCAGCCTGGGGGGCGCACAGGCGGCCGCATCACATGACATGCATCGCGTGTCATGTGATGCGGCCGCCTGTGCACCGCTGGAAATATGTACCGCTTGCATCCACAGGAGGCCGACCGACCGGCCCAAACAGTGGTAAGACTGAGCAGCCCGGGGGGGGGGGGCAATGCCCCCCTGCCCAGCCCGCCCCTGCCACTTTGTCACCTGATTTCATGCCCAAAACAGTGTTGGGACAGGCAAAAGACAAGTGTTATATATGTAACTGACCACCCTGTGTTTATTTCCACTATCAAATTGGTGGCCCAATGGCATTTAACCCTTGCACAACTAAAGCTACTTATTCAAAATGTTATAATATGGTGACTTTGCCCCCTGATTTAAGCCCAAACCCTTGTTGGGTCAAGGTAAATACTATTACAGCCTGTGTAAGGGACACCCTTTAGTGTCCATCTGATGTGAAATCAGTGATCCAACTTGATTTAATCCTTTAAAAATAAGTTTTCCTGAATAAGAAGCTGGAAAGTGAATAAGATGTTGACTTCAGCCTGGTCATGTGTAGTATATATGTTCCAGCCTATGCAAATCCCTGAAACAGCCCCTGACAGTCCCATTTTTTTCAATTCAGACATTTTGGAGACAAAGTAAGACAGACTCAAAATCGGGACCTATAGACATTTGGGTCCAACAGAGGTACTGTCTACCATAAAGCAGCCATCTGGACAGGTATAGATACATTCTTCATTCGGACAATATTAATACTTAGACTCACTGTCCCTTTTAAAGGAGTTTCCAGGCATGTTCCAGCGGCCGCCTCCCTCTCCCTGCCCCGTGATTGGTGGGCTGGCAGCGCCGTCCCATCAGTATATCGCTCTCCCGCTCCTTCTGTCAGACCTGGGCTGCTGCTGACATGTTGCAGTCAAGTTCTAGTGGTTCCCAGGCTGATGGAGGCGGAGGAGATCCCCCGGCTCCGGCTGAATCAGCTGGCGGTGTTTTGGGTAGTCTGCACCAGCTGCACCGCCTGCTTGGCTCCCGGGATCCTGGGCTGTCTTGTGAGGCGGCTTTCGGCCTCCTGCGCAGCCTAGGAGAGGAGTGTGTGGTGACCACGCAAGGAAGCAGTGTGCAAGGTGTGTGTGATACAGAGCCTGGGTCTGGATACATTACTATAGTTTATTAGCGATCTTCCAGTACGTGCACAGTTATTGGATCAATAATCAGGCAGGGAGGAAATCCCATTTCATTTTTATTTTGGGATGTTTGTTAAGGAAGTTTTACACACGTTAAATAAACATGGATATGGCTACAAAACTTGAGCCTGTAACCAGGACGAAGCATACTGGAGGATGTCCTGTATGAGCCTGTGTCACTACCCATACTCTGCTGACTTATTTAACAGTTAAATGCTGCTTATAATCTAGTAGCAACAAAGGCACATACAGGTAAAACAGTATTGCATGCTGTAAAATAAAATGACTTTTAAATTGTGCCATTATATATGAAATGCTAAAAAGTAGTATTTCTCTTACAGTTTTTGAAATAAAAGCTACATATTAGGATATTGAGAAGACTCTGGATTTAATGTCATTTATCATAGGTCCTTATTGCTATATATAATGTAATGTTATTGAGGTTTCATCATGGCCACCAAGCTCTGTACCAAATACCTATCCTGTTTTCATTTAGATTTGAATACATCCTTGGTTTTCTCTAAAGAGTATGGCTTGCTTGTGTTTATCCACAAGTCCCTCAACATTGAAGAAGTAAGTCACTTTAAAACAAGCCACCTTGATTTGTTTTTAAAGAACACTATTTGTACATTTACCCTGGTTTTCTAATGTATCTTAACTTGTTCCGTCTTTAGTTTCGAGATTGTCGGGAAGAAGCACTTAAATTCCTAAGTACTTTTCTTGAGAAAATAGACAAACATGTCCAGCCTTATGCTTTAGACATTAAGGTAAGATTTAATCCTTTTAAGGTAATTATAAACAAACTTGGTAGTGCCATGTTCTCCCTCCTCCATGGGTGCTAAAGTCAGTGTATAGCTTTCTTATGACTTCACTGTGCCTTTATTTTATTTAATAATTCAAAATAACACTTGGGCGTTCTTCTTTTTTTATTTTGCTAAGATGTAAATTATCTATGCATTCACACTCTAGGCAGGTGTGCACTTAGGGGGGTCCGGTTGCCCAGATCTAACCCTGCTCTCTCCACTTGAATCGCATGATTGGTACACAGTTCTACAACTTATAATAATGTATCTCTTGCCCATCTGCCATCTTGCTGCCGCTCATTCCCTGATCTTTGTTGGCAGTAATGTGGGGGTGTGGCATAGATGTCAATGAAAGTTGGTATAGTAGTGCTGATCTCGGCTGGTACAGTCCGCTCATCTGCGTCACAGAGCAGGGTATGGATGCAGCACCGTGTAGATAGGGACAACCTCACTGGCATCAAGAGGGTACTGACACTTCAGCAAGCACTGGGTGGGGGGGGGTGTGAGGTGAGCTGAGCTGGACACTTGCTTGTTATAATCATCCTCCTCTTTTAATGAACACATACAGCATTGTATGTTGCTGTTGAGTATTATTTTCAGTTGGGTGCCCACCACACTGCAATAAATGAGTTCACCTGTATTAATGAAAAGTGTTAACTAGGTATGGTTATTAAATGTAGTATAAATGGTGTGAATTGTTATTCAATAAGTTTCTAATTTCCATTTGATGGAAATTGTTAACTGGGTATCAAAATGTGCCCAGCTGTTTACTGGGCATAGAATGTAAGGGGGTTAATTAAGGCTGCACAAATATCGATGTATGAATGAAGAGAAGGAACTGATGGACAACTTAAATAGAGGCTTGGAAGGAAAGGATTGCATATCTTTAAGCTGAAGAAGAAAAAATATCAACAGTACTCAGTTGAGAATAAGTGCCGTTTTTTTAAGCATAACGTATGTTCTTTTGTATATCCCTGACGCTCTCCTGCTTATGGTGGAGGGAAGGGCTGGAGCAATTTCGTGGTGACTAATAGTATGGCGTCCCCCCAAAGAATCTGGTAACTGCTCTAAGCTATGACAGTCTAGACTGGTGACACCATAACATGTAGTGTGCAGTTTCCTTGTCGTAATGTCACACAGCCCCAGCCCCCCTTTGGGGAAAAGAAACAGCCTTGTGCAGAAAACACTAGGGCTCCTCCCAACACCTCTGCTGGTGGGTGTTGGGGTAATAAAGAGTTAAATATTCTAAGTAGAGGCAACAGCGTGCCATGAATAAAAAAAACACCATGAAATTTTTTTTTCTAAAAAAAATACCAAAAACACTGTGCAGCACATATACCTCCCAATTTTGGGGTAGGCGGCATCGGGAAGGGGCTCGGTCACGTCAAGAAGGCGTGGCCTCGCCACAATGGGGGGCCATGCATAGCACATTTGATAGACTGCTTCGTTCTCTCCACCTCTCCCCTCCAAACACCTTTATGGCCATGCGTATGGCACCTATTCACACTGTTCTGCAATGCAGAGCTGGAGTGAAGAGAATACTTCCCAACGTTCGCACCTGCGGGACAAAGCTGTCCTGATCGAGATGACGAGACTGAGCTCTGTCGGGATGATTAGGAGGCATAAGCACACTCATTTATCAGTTATCTAAATCCAGGAGGATCCCTTTCAATTTTAAAGCTTCTAATCCAGTAGAATTTAAAATAAAACAAAAAAAATTGAACAATGCAGACTTACTCAAGGAGCTTCAATGTGTTACTGACATCCCTCTTTGCTTGTCAGTAATAATGAAAAGTGGCTTTGTTTTACTGAACTCTTATTTTACAATCGCTTAAAATTGTAATCAATACAAGAGTAACCGCTATCTGCTCTCCCTGATGTGTGAGTGAATATTTGCAGCCAATAGGAAGAGAGGGGTCTTACCCTTTCCTTTAAATCTAATATATACAAAAACAGTTCCAAGTTGCAACAAATAGTTAAATAACTTGAAAAGTAAAATACCGTATATACTCGTGTATAAGCAGAGTTTTACAGCACATTTATTATGCTGAACCCCCCTTCCCCCCCTCGGCTTATACACGAGTGAACTTACCTGTTCTCCGGTCCCTCAGCTCTTAAGTTCCGCAGTGGAACGCATGTGCGTTCCACAGACAGGAAGTGAAAGTCTGAAGATATCTCTCTTTCCTCGACTGCTATATTGGCGGCTTTTATGTCTTGGGGGGTGAGTTCGGAGCCAAACTCTGCTTCTTCTCTTTGGGGACACCCTGCTGATGATCGCTTTTTGTGTAGTGTCTTCTTAAGGGTCTTCAATACACCAGGGTAACCGGAATTTCCAGCTTGTTATGGCCAACTGTAAGTAAAATCAATCTCTCTGTCAAAGAGATTTTGTGTACCTGTTCTCGTGTTGAGCCATGTTTCTACTTAATTTCAAGACATTTATAAACACTCATCACATGTAATAAACATCCATGAAAAACACAAATATCTGTCCATGCCAAGATTCAAAGGTCACAAGACAATTCATCAAGAATGACCCATCTCTCTCCTCCACACAGGATTATCACTTACTGATGGTCTCTTATTAGTTTACAAACAGAGATTTAATAAAAAAAAATAGTGCATTTATCTAATGCATTGAAGCCACCACCCAATATTTTTATTTTTGAAATTTACCAGTAGCTGCTGCATTTCCCACCCTAGGCTTATACTCGAGTCAATAAGTTTTCCCAGTTTTTTTGTGGTAAAATTAGGTTGGTCGGCTTATACTCGAGTATATACGGTAATCCTATTATTCAACTTCCCATGATGTTGTAATAGATGTCACAATAAGCAGATGTTTAGTAAACAGTATGTGATGTTCAAGTGTACTATAATAATGTAGCAAAATCAGGTTCAATGGTAATGTAAATAGCAATTAAACATATTGAACACATTTATTCAAGTTTTAAAACAATTTGCATGAATATAGCTATGAATCTTGACATTGTTTATACATAATGTAAGATAAAAATAGAAACAAGTATGTATATCTCTGGATACTTTATAAAACTCAAATACACTATTCAGTGTAAGTGCTGTTTTGGAGTACATATGTTAATCTCTTGCCCATTCCGAAGTGGCAGGATTGAAAAACCTCTTTAAAATCTCCAGATAACAAACTGGTGGAGTGCTACTGATTTGGAACAATCGTGGTCCTGTTTGTTATATCTTAAAGCTGAAGCTTTGGTCCATATGCATATCCGTATGACCTTTACAAATCCAGTTACTAGTATATCAAGCAGCAGAGGATTAGTCTGAAATGAACATCAATATTAAGGCATGTCACAGTCACACATTCATAAATTGAAAGAAAAATAAGGCACGTAGCAGTCACCAGTGTCTCCCGGGGGATATGTACTATTACAGAAATAGAAACCTTATATATTGTCACCTAGCCAGGTATTGTTTTGGACATTAGTCTTAATAGGTAGGTTTGTGTCAGGATTCCTAGCATGATCTCCAGAGAGATGATTATGTAAAAGTAAAGTGTCTTAGGCAGGAGAATGGTGCAGTAAATGATAATAGTAATACAGTTGAAAGCAGCAGATACAACAGCAGGACTGGCAATATAGCTGAATAACTCAGGAAATCACAATTGGTAAAACAGTTCGCAGAGGTAGTACTGAGGAGCTGGATAGCAGACCTGGCTCAGAGGCTGGAGAATCAGAGAAGGTTGACGACACAAGGTGTACCACGGTGTCAGGATACCTGGTAGAGTCAGGAAGGACTGGATAACCATAGATGGCAGAATACCTGGTTAACTCGGGAGGCACGAGGTACCTGATGAACCATGGTAGACAGGAGTCGAGGTCTTGCCAGGAGGCACAATGCACTTGACCAATCCGTGAGTGTCAGGATAGAGTAGGGTCAAAAGCCAGGAGAGCAACGAAGGTACCAAGGAATGAGCTGGAGCATAGTCAAAAACGGGGTCTGGGTCAGACATAAGCAGTGTAGCCAAGAGACAAGCAGGGGTCAATACCAGGAAGTCAGACTGGAACAGGAAACTCTGGAGAATCAGCAACAGCAGGTAAGACAACAATGAACTGCCACAGATTACTGGGAGAAGCAGTCTTATAAACGCAGTGAACTGATTAGGGAATGAGGTAGAGGGGGGTACTACAGGCCAGGTTCACATAAAGGCAAAGTTCCAGCATAGTTCTTAGCAGACATGAGCTGTCGTAAGCAAGCAACATCCTCATGGAAGATACTGCAGTGCGGCCAGACGCAGATCGTGACAGTTTGCTACTTATTTTCCCCACCTTTTTGTATGTTCTAGGTTTGGAATAGGTTAGGAGAATTTGAGTCAGTTTATTATCTTTTTGGAGAATGGGTCAATGTTTATTGATTATTTATTCCATAGCCCTTGAGTTGCTGGATGATAAAAGTGATATCTTCCTAACTACCTATTATCCTTTGTAAAGTATGGTATGAAATAAAGGGCCTGAGTCATTAAGGAGAGCAAAGCATTAAAAAGGAGTAACTTTGAACCTGGGCAAAACCATGTTGCATTTGAGGGGAGGTAAATTTAAAATGTATGTACAGATTTATAAATCGGGTAGGGAATGTCCCAGATCAACTTTCAATTTCAATGTAAGAATAATGCTATCAAGTATCTGTGGGCTAAATGAAAAAAACATCCAGCATTTAACTTATGTGCAAAATAATAAACTAATTTGCACCCCTTGCATTGTAACATGGTTTGTCCAGGAGAACATTTACTCCTTTTTTTGCCTTGCTTTCCTTAATGACTCGAGCCCAAAAAGTTTCAAGTCTTTGCATTGGGATCTTCTACTGACTGGCTCAATTTAAGGAATTAGTATTGGGTCGGCCAGCCGACGGCCGGCAGCAGTACTGGGTCGGCCAGCCGACGGCCGGCAGCAGTACTGGGTTGGCCAGCCGACGGCCAACCGTATTTTAGGGTTTGGGATATTGTCGTCTTTCAAACCCTGTCTATATTATAGTGTCTGCCTTATAAATGTCGATCATGTAACTGTTAAGCATATGCATCACACCTATGTGATTCACATAGCTTAAATCTCCCATTACTATTCTCTGAATTAAACCAGGTAGAAGGAGATATTAACTTTAAATATTATGTTTTGACAGAGCTAATAGGGTGGCACCCATATAATTAACAAGCATTGTTATGAGTTTCCTTTATACAATCACACAATGAGTTATATTGCTACTCCGTTTATAATATATCTCACAGTATAAAACACTTATGAGAAAATCTGAGAGAAATAGATGACCACTCTTCTTATAACATGTTTATTATTGTGTCATTTTCAGGAGAAAATGGGGGTAAATAGACATCTGTTTAATACGGTGAAGTTGTTTTAAATGCACAAAATTTCACTGCTGTATTATACATTTAAAGTGCAGTGTATAGTCATGAAACTATTTAACAGTCCTGTTTTTACACTTCTCCTGTAAGTTCTGTCCTTTTGCCAGAGGTCAGATGTAACACCTAAAATTAGTGACAATGGCTTTTTGGTTATCACCAATAGGTTATTGGACCTAGTTTAGGCATATCATCATCATCATCATCATTTATTTATATAGCGCCAGCAAATCCGTAGCGCTTTGCAATTGGGAACAAACATTAATAAAACAATACTGGGTAATACATACAGACAGAGAGGCAAGAGAACCCTGCTCACAAGCTTACAATCTATGGGATATGGCATATTTGCTTAAACTGTCACGGAAGGCCACTAGGTACCTGTTTTGGCAAATTCTGGTTCAGAGTTTCCTGTTCTATCCTTCTTTTCATCATTTTGTTGTAGATAGAAGTAGTACTCCATTGACTGCCAGCATTAATTCTGCCTTGCTGTCCTTGGGATTCCAAGCTACCTCTCGTTACCCATACTCTGTCTTCTCCCCAGAAAATTTTGCAAGCTAGGTGGGGGCAGTGTAATACTTTGTAGTTCTAATAATTAAATAAATAAAAATGGAGATTATTGCCAACATTTATATTTTTTATAAAGAGTCTTGATGTTATTGCCCACTTGCTGGCTGGACTGGACACATGTTTATAAAGACTGGCAGATATTGCCCACACTTACTTATAAAGACTATAGATGTTATTGCTGGTTGGCTGTACTTCTATCTTTTTTTTTTTTTTTTATTTTTAGAATAAATAAGTTTTTTTTATGCTTGGCTGCCGAGCCTCTGACTGCCAGGACTGCACTGACCTATGGCATGCTGGCATATTATAATATTACTCCGTCAGACTCCAAGAGCCGGGTGGAGCACCCAGGAAATAGGTCCTGGTGAGCACACTGCACACTGTTGGCCAGTGGTTTACTTAGTCATGGTAGTGGAGAGATTCTGCTGAACAGATATTCGGGTAAACCAAGAGTACATCCGTGAATACATTTTTAAGATACCCAGGTGAATATTGTTATTGTCCAAAGGGCCTTTCCTTTCATCATCATCATCATCATTTATATAGCGCCACTAATTCTGCAGCGCTGTACTAACTCACATCAGGCCCTACCCCATTGGAGCTTACAGTCTAAATTCCCTAATATAGACACACACTCACAGACAGGAGAGACTGGGGTAAATTTTTGATAGCAGCCAATTAACCTACCAGTATGTTTTTGGAGTGTGGGAGGAAACCGGAGCACCCGGAGGAAACCCACGCAAACACAGGGAGAACATACAAACTCCACACAAATAAGGCCAAGGTTGGGAATCAAACTCATGACCCCAGTGCTGTGAGGCAGAAGTGCTAACCACTACGCCACTGTGCTGCCTTTCCTCCCTATATGAAAGCTTTGGGACATTTCGGAGTAGTTTGACTGAGAAAAGTTTTTTTTTATTAACTTGTTAAATCCTTATTTCCAAAGCCAACATGGGGCACCAACCCAGAATGTCCATTTTGGGACTTCTTCTCTGTAATGGTTTACCTCCTCATGTTTTCTGTTCCCAGATGTATTGCCTATTTTCCCTTTGCTTTATGTAACTGTTACCGGCCTGGCGATGGGAGGGGCAGAGCTAACCACGGAAGGAGTTCTATACTTGGTGTCCTACCTTCAGTTACGTTTGTTGCCCCCATGGTATTCTGGACAATAGGATTTAACATTATGTTAATAAATTCACCTTTTTTTATGACTACAGCAATGGTATAAAATGACTAAAATGGTCTTCTGCATGTGTTAATGGCACTGCTGGTGTAATTCACCTAAATGAGGGATGGTATATCCTCAGAAGCAGCAATGTAGTCATCTGTAATTTATTTTTTTAAGTGGAGCAAGATAATACTGCATGAATCGATGCTAGAAAAAGTTCTCAAATGATTCCTGGATCATGACTGTGGTGTCAGCGTCATGCAGGGACCTCACAGTCACTCTAATAACACACTTGTGGGATGAGGTTAAACTTGTATTTCAGAACGGAAGCTGAATTGAAACAACATTGGGAATATTGGCATTGGTCAGCATTCATGTGCTCTACTTCTGACACATTATTTAGTCCATGTCAAATTCAGACTTTTCTGAGGGCAAATATGGCATCAACTTGCCATTAGGTAGATGTGCCTAATAAACAATCTACTAAGGGGGTATGTACATGGCAGAAACACAGTCCCAATAAACAAGTTTTCCACAGCCAGCTTTTCCACCGAGGACCTTCAATGCAATTTATAGACCTCTTGACACCCTCTTGTTGTTGAGGCAGACTGTCACAGGGATCTTGTGTCCTGATACTGCAGGTTGAGAGTGCTTACTTAGCGTGTGTGGTGGTTATATAGCCTGGCAGACCAAACTCTAGAAATGGCCTAGTGAGCAGTGCTCCCTACAACTGCTCACTCCAAGGCACCCTTTCTTTTGAGAATCCCCAAAGGCTGGTTATACCAAAATGACACCAATACAAAACGGATACATTGGAGCTTATATACAATTTTACACCCTTTTAATCCCATTTTCCTCCAATGTTTTCACAGTATCCTTTGACTGTAGTTGCATACCCGCAAATGAGGACCTGGAGGCTCTAATGGACCACCATAAACAGTGTTAGGAGATTTATTTTTGCATTGGTGCTTGTGACATACATTCAGGGTATTGGCCAGTAAATGCAGTTCACATTACTACATAACCGTGCGTTTTATAGGTTTAAAAGATGTTTGGAATTAAAAGTACTTGTATGGCACCATCCCAAAAATTTGCAATGGATTTAGGAAGTTTAGTTGGGCTAAATGTACTGATTTCACAACAATTAACAAATGTTTTTGTTGCCAGTTAATATAAACTTATCTTCAATTTGGATTTTGTTTTCCACCAGAACATCTGTGTCATCGTGTACACAAAAGAAAAATATGCAAAATGTAAAGTAGCTGCTTTAGATCTTCTGATAAAGGTAAGTTAGGTCCTATTTATTATAAAGTGTTTACTTTTAAATTAAAGATCATTATTGTAATTTAAAGTATTGTTCCAGTCTGTTATGTTTAGAAACCTGTGGTTTGTGTGTATATATAGTGGAAATTAATGGTATACATTCTATTGCTTCTTGCCATCATTATGGTGAGCATCTTGACTAAACATTTGGTCATGAATGGAACGCTCTCTTCTGCATGAATCTGTAGCCAAGAGCTTGCTCGTGCTTGGATTTCTTACAATAACACACACTGCAATGAAAAATAGCATACTGCAGTCCATAGCTCTTCAACAGCGCTATATGGAGACATCTAGGCTTCTGCTTTTATGGATATTTCCAGGTGGGGGGGGGACCCTTTCTATTTGTGATGCATATATGATTAAGGAGGTTAAAGGTTAATTTATTATTCAAAGGGAATTTGGTTACAAATACATTGAAATATGTGGATACCATTGACATATGAAGAGGGCAATGTTTCTGCTATAGCTATTTACTATTTTACTATTAAAATTGTTAACAAAGAAATGTCCCTTAAATTTCCATGATAGCCGGGGTTCCAAAAGAGTTTTGGAGGGCCTCCAGTTGGACGGCCATGTGTTTATACTGGGTCATCACACTTTGCCAGTTAGCATGCATTATTTAATTATAGCTTACAATGGCTTATATTTTTCGATTGATGTGCAGGACTCTAAAACAGAGATACATGTATACTCGTTTTTTTTCCTTTCAGCTTTTGAAGAAATCGAACAGTCTTGAAGAATTTAAAATTTATGATATTTTCGTAAAATTTTATGGGGAAATCGGTATTAAAAGCAAATTATCAGACACAGGTAAAAATATGTGACAAGAACTGTCAGTGTTCTCTGTTGACAACCATGCATAAGCATTGTGACATGGTCTCTATCAGTGTATCCTTGGCTGGTACAGTATTCTGACAGACAGGTGCTGCTTCTTTCTTATAGATAGTCATTTATTATTTAATTGCTTTCACTTCTTTTTTTACAAGCTACTTCCCTTTCTCCCCCCAGATACTGTACTTGACTTATATTTTTTGCATTTATATTGGTTATTTTTTATTTGGACAGTTATAACAAAAATACCATCTACTCCACCATTAGTCACCTGATCTTTTTCCAGCCAAAAGTGATTGTTACTAATATAGCCACCTCAAACTGCTTTTTGAATTCAAGATTCTGCTTTATCAATATGGGAAATATAAATGTTATATTTGTAAACTGCAGTTCCTTTCTGTGTTTGTGTATTCGTTGGATGCTTTAGCCTGTTTGGGTGCCATTGTATACTGAAATCCACATATGTCAGCTTGAGAATGTTGCACTGACTATCTTCCAGTGTTATCGTCTGCAGTTATGTACAGGCTCTTAAGGGAAAGGCAGAAAGAACATTAATATTAAATAAAACTGCTGTATTTTCAAGAGTCCCACCTAATTTGTATTTAATTTGACTTTGTTTTGTAAGACATCAATTTCATAGTGTATCTGTTGAAAATATATTACAAACTGTCTTCTGCAGTTCTAGAAAAAGTTTATGACCTTCTCGGCGTTCTGGGAGAAGTACATCCTATGGAAATGGTGGGCAGCTCTGAGAACCTCTTCCGAGCTTATCTACAGGAGTTAAAAATACAGGTACCAGTCTTGGACATTGATATTTATTTACTTATTTTAGCTTGGCTCCGTGGCTTTGCGGAACCTGTGGATTATATTCCTTAAACATTTATTCAGAATCCTCTATATTTTTATAGTCCCATTTTAAGGAAATAATCGCCTCTTCTTTCTCCCCCAACTGGAAAGATTCTATGCAAGTTCCCTTGAGAAAATGTGAAATTGTAGTTACAATCATTATATGCAGTTAAGCATATTTTGGCAGTGAATGTCTGTTGTCAGTAGGGATACTCGCTACCTCATTATAAAATCGTGGGGTTTGGATGAATTATATTTTGAGTACACTTTCGATGCAAGAATCACCAGATGCACAATGTTATTTGTGGGCATATACAAGATGGTGTGCTATGGTGTAATGTTATTACCTGTACAATGTTTACATTTCTTATTTCTCTTATTAAAGGTTCTTATGTAATCGGAGCCACTCGAGCGTTATTTATATTTGCATTTGTGTGTATGTCATTTCATGACAGTTTTCTCATCCTCTGTAGACCACATATTTTTTTCAAACAAGTAACAAATATAGTTCTTGATCCTTCTTGGCATAATCTATTAAAGCATTTTTATATTGCTTCACTATTAAATTAGTCTACTAATGATCTAATGCAGTCTGGTAAACTGTCCTTTGAATACTATGGGCCTGATTCATGTTCAGACGTATGTCCGATTGCATAGCGTCTCTTGTGTGAAATAGCTCTGCACATGCCCAGTGACGGACACTACAGCAATGAGCGCAGGTTCATGCAATTCATGTACGCACGCAGCCAGCACAATTGCCTAGGACTTGAGATGCAGAATGGGGAGGGAAGGAGCGGCTAACATAGGCCATGTACGGTAAGGGTGTTCCAAGGCAAATGAGGGCGACTTAATTCCTGTGTTTGTTGTAATTACGCGTATTCTCACAGCAGTGTTTTATACCCACTACAGAGCAGGTGTAAATGCTGACTGATGGCGATAACTGAATGTCAGTCTTTAATTTAAAAAGTATGCGTACCAGCAGCATCACAGAACAGCTGTATGCAACTAAGATACACTACTAAAATGCCTTGTATGTACTCTATGCAGTATTATGTAATGTAAGAACAACTAAGAAAAATTAGATTTGATCATAAATATTTAAATGATTGTTTTATTTTTTTGCTCAATAAAAGTTTAATACGATCTGATGTGAGCTTCTATTGTACTTACGCGTACACTGCAATGTGTTATGTATGTCTACGTACAGTAAGTACTGATGCAGAACAACTTTCACCCAGATTGAAACTGAAACGTATCTTCAGATGCGCTTAGATCTGAATATGTCTGAGACCGCTCAAGTTGCATGTTCTTTTTAAAAATGCAACTTGTGTGCAAGTTATGTTCTGGCATGAATCAGCCCCTGTATGTTTATACTGTGTTTGTTCAATAATGAGATCTTGATTTTTGGTATGGTAGGTGATGTCTTTAACAGCATGCAACATAACACAATTAACTTTCTTGCGCTTTAGCTCAGTGTAATTTTTGATTTTGTCCCCTTCAAATAGATGTCAGAGGCTGAATTTTTTTTCCCAACACCTTAACTTATTAAATGTTCTCAAATTGTATCTGTCTCTCACTGCCTCTACAAAGATGGCCGTCTGCAATATCTCTCCACTGTCCATTGGTTTTGCACCTGTAGTGCCACAAGCAAGTACTAGAACTCCGTATTCAAAGCCCTTTGTGTATTCTTCTTCAAGGCTATTCCCCTCTATCCCCATTGAGAATATCTCAGTCCATAACAATTATAATGACACATAGCAGCACAGGATCTTCTGAGCTAATCTCTCTATCCCGATCTTCTTCACTCTACTGGCAATATTTTGTTAAGTTAGACTTGTGTGGGGCTTCCAGGTGCTGCTATTCTGCAATCATGTCTTCACATTATTTCCTGGGTATGCAGTTTGATTCTTCAAACTTATTGTATTTGAAATCCAGCCAAATGCATACAATTTGGGTTATTTTTGAACATAGGCACTGTAACATAATCGTAAAAAGGTTTGTTATGTAAGGTTTGCATGTTGCTAAATGATGTGTCCTCCCCCGCCAATTTGAATATATGTTTCTAGATGGCTTCATCCACTAGAGCACCTAAGATGGCAGTGATAGCTGGATGTCTGAGGGGATTATCTGCGCTGTTGGTCAACTTTACAAAATCTGATGATGAAGGTACAGTTATAATCCATCTTTTATTATTTCTGTGTTTCTTTTAGGACCTTTAATCATTACATAAGAACCACACTGTAAAACATCAAATAACAATGTACGGAATTGTGTTAAAAACAAGGTGATCTCCTCTTTACACAGCTCTGACATGCTCCACTATGTTTTCACATTGTGTGCTGATTCCACCATACAGGCTTCAGTACGCGACCATACAGCACGCTGATGCCGCCTAACAGCTAAATTAGACTACTTAGTACTCCTTGTTTAACCTCCCAAACTGGACTGGAGAGTCAAGTGACATGAATATGCACAAGTCCTGGTTTAAGTTACACATTTTGGCAATGATTGTCATGGGAATAAGAGCAAGTTGATTGTAGTGGTGAAAAGGAGATGTGCTATAGGGAGTGGGGTCCAATGCCAGAAAGGCATGACATGGTAAGGGGGGAGCTGTGCACAGGAGGAAGGAAATTATGAGAATGGAATAGTGCAGAGATGACAAGATGTTGTTAGCTGGATCTACTGCTTTGTGAATGGGTTTTGGGACATGCCCGGTGTGTGTGTGTAGTTTTAGAGAAAGAGCTAATGTTTGCAATACAAGTCTCCTTATATGTAACTTTTCTTTAGTATTATGGAAGGCCAAAAATAAGGTTCGTCAAGTTTTGGTAAAATTAAACCGTTTATAATGTATTATGTAGTCTCATATCCTTTCCCTATTCAAAAATTATCTTCCTAGTTATAGCCCATTAAATGTATTTTATGAGACATAAGCATTTACATAAGATATAGATAGAATTGCCATTTTAAATGTCAAAATTAGAATACATTTTCTGGGAAAATAGGCTTATTTTGGTTATCATACACCATATTTTTATAAGGCAAGCTTTGGTTATTGCCACTTCTCCTACTACCGTCATCGTAAAAAGTCTATTTGCTTCCATTTTCCATACTGCCTCTAGTAACGTTCGACCACATTCTATCTATCGTGGTTTAACATTCAACTTGTACGCCAATCATCCACTCCGCTATGATGGATGTCCACTGATTAATTGGTCTGTAGACTCTATTGATAGTATGCAAATTCTTTCACTGTGCTGCTCCCATACTCCACCACCTGAGTTATTTCTGCTACTATAAATTTTCTAATGAGGTAATACAATTCAATAATATCAACATCGTAATATGGTTCCCATTTAACCTGCCAATTTCATCTTTCGTATTACTCCTCGGCGCTCAAATCTGCATCTTCTTGGGATGTATGCCTTCTAGCTAATGAGATTGACACAGAGCTTGGTAGCATTACCCTACTCTCATACATGTGGAAGAACAAATTGATTTAAGATATTTGGCCTCTTGGTTAGCAATACATATTCAACATTTCCATTGTTACGTGTGCTGTGCAGAATGAAAAGCTGTTTAAAATCATTTCAGGCAGTTGGGAGAATTTTGGACATTCTTAGAGCCTTAGTATACATTCTCATTTACCACATATTTTAAAATAGGGTCCTGGACTTGTCAGCTTGATACTGTTTGTGATGCTTTGTCCAAGCCTTCTGATGCTGAGATATTCTTCTTTTGCTCCACCTACTTCTTTTTTTTATTTAGCAATTGCAGGACAGGAGGGTGGGTTATGTTTCATTCCTACTAGTCAGAGCACTAGAAACATATATAATGGCTCCTTTCTTTCTTTTTTAATACGTCTGAGGGACAGCCTCAATGGGTGGGTCTTATTTGCAAAAACTCAAAAACTATAAACTCTGATTAGCAAGTTTCTTTGTTTATTTCATTAAACATGCATATATGTGTATGGCTAGCTCAGTAATGAGTAGACACACCGCATATTTTTAATGCATAACATTTTATATCCAATATTCTATTACAGGGAAAAATAAGGACAATAATAACAAATTGTTAGAACCAAAGAGAAAAACAAGGATGAATGTCTGTTCACAGCATCCTATCTTGAAAGAATAGTTTCACAAGGTCTGAAAAAGGAATACACCCTTCAGATGCTGGCACATTAATACAGAGACAAGAAAATTTTACAGAGCACATGCCACTGCAGCACTGCTGGTCCTCTTGTTCTGGGCAGTGCATTGGCCAAGAGCTGTAAGGCAGTCACGCTCTACGCGGCAGATACCTCTAAGACTGGTACATACCTCAGAACTTTCATATTAGTGGACAGTCAAATGACTCATTATTCATTTAAAGATAGTTACTGTTGGCTGTGATAAAAAGTACTGGCTTGCAGAACAGTGAGCTTCTAGAGGGTGTCCCCTGTAGACTTCCAATTTCGAAGGTGCAGGACAAATCATTTCCTAACACAAACCAGCAACTAACATGAGTGGTGAGATAACAGTTCCTGTGCGGTCAGCATATCTTCAGTGCTACAGCCTGCCACCATATGATTTTTCTGACTGCAGAAGCCTATACAGTGACCACTCATTGATCAGCAAGAGATGACACACTATCCTGAAAAGTTGGAGCCCTGGGAAATGTTATTTCACTTTCATCCAATCTGGGGGACACCATGCTACCATGGGATTGTGTAAGAGGAAGAGGAGTTTGGCACTTAACTAGTTAACTCTGTTATAGTATGCGGTTGACAAACCCCTCCCCTCCGCAACTCCCCTGTAGCCTTCAGATCCTGTTGAGTGCCCAAGGGAGTTAGGCTCACTTATCTAGGCAGTAAGTTTTTTTTTTTTTTTCTTACTTTTAAATGTTTTATTTTACTTTACTTAATTATTTTATTATTAATATTTTACATTTTAATGGAGGTGTGCTCTGTCAGAGCACACTCGTTAGTTGAAGTAGCAGCTGTCAGTTCTGACAGCAGACATATTTTTTTTTTTAACTTTTGTGCTGGCTCCTATACAGTGCTGACAGGCGGCTTATACAAGCCGCTGTCACACTGATCGCTACAGGTTACCGGCGCTGCCACAGAGGCAGAGAACGCCGGTAACCCTCGACGTCGGAGGCTGAAATGATGGACTGTTCCAAGTCCCCTGCTCAGTAAAGGAGGGGGGAAACTTGGTATTCATCCGCAGCGGCCAGGAAAAAAGCGCAGAGGCGATTACTGCTTACAGAGAAGCAGTAAATCACCCTTAACATTGTTACCCTGCTAAAATGGAGCAAATACAGGATGGGAAGAGCTAGGATAATAGAGCTTCCCCACCTGCAAACTAATATTGGACTCTCCCAAGGGGGCCAAAATTTGCCCGGGAAAAGCATCAGCTCATCCTGAGGGATATGCAGATCTGCTGACAGACTTCTCCTGCTCCAGCTTAGCCTTGGAAAGGCTAAGCACCAAAAGCTTTTTTACAATACTTACTATAATAGATAGAGGGGTATTAGAAAAGTTATTCATGCATATATATTAGTAGATAGAATAATAGGTGCATAAATACTTTTGTTTTCACATATAGCCTCTAGAGGGATACAATCTTTTGACTCCTGTCATTGATTAGTTAGTATCTTCTGTCTATTTCTTGTGTGATTGCCTGTAGTACAATTTATTGCTGTACTCCGTTACCTTAAATTGTCTGACAAAGGTAAAGCACCTTGTGCTAAATATTATACTTGCTTCAAGTGTAAAGTTAAATTACCCATTGAACAGCAGGACCCGGGGGCACTTAGTACTGACTGCGGTGGGGCTTCCATGGTAGCGCAGGCACAGGCTAACGCCTTAACTATAACGGAAACACCAGCGTGGGCAGCTGCCCTGACGCAGGATGGATACCACAACTGCTTTCTAAAGCCACAGAAATTCCAGCGGTTGCTGCGGTACTCACTTCAACCTCTGGAACGATGGCCCCCCTTAGTTCATTTGGGACCACGGGGACTACAGAGTTCGTTGTCTCTGGACAAGTGGGAGATCTATCTGCACTACCATCTCAAGCCCCCCTTACGGGAGAACCGGCTTGGTCTACATCATTGGTCAGGGGCCTAGATCTGTTAAATTGTTATTTGGAGGCCCCAGACCGTAGATTTGTTACTCCACGAAGGTACCTGGCTTTATACCCGCTACAGGAAGATGATCTAATCCATTGGGAACAGGTCCCAAGGGTGGATACGCCAGTGGCACGCTTAGCCTGCCATGCCACACTCCCTGTTCCAGGGACCGCCTCCCTGCAGGACTCCACTGACCGTAAGATAGAGGCTTTCTTAAAGTCCATCTACATGGCAGCAGGTACTTTAGTCAGACCCATGTTTTCATCAGCCTTGATTTTCAGAGCTATGGAAACATGGGCTGACCAGTTGGCTACAGCTTTGCAAGATTCTGACTTCCCCCTGGCTCTTCACCAGAAGGAGGCTTCAGGGTATGTGTATGAAGCTGCCCAGAACTCAACTTCCATTTCCTCCTCTGTTTCAGCAACAGCAGTAGCGGCAAGGAGGCCCCTATGGCTGAGGTCCTGGGATGCGGACACTGAATCTAAGAAGTCCTTAGAGCCTCTCCCTTATCCCAGGGAAGTGTTATTTGGGTCGGAATTGGACAGCATAATCCCAGGCCACAGGAGGCAAAAGTACCTTCTTACCAGTCAATGTCCCAAAGCCTAGGACACCCAGGTTTGGCTCATTTAGACAGCCCTTTCGAGGGGGCCCATCTGGTAGGAGCCAGACACACAGGTCCAGACCATCTGGCACCAGAGGACACTCACACCGAGGTATGTTTTCCTCCTCCTCCACAAGTCGTCCCTCTTCTAAGCTCCCAGATAAACCGGCGGGAGTGGGGGGGATGTCTGCTTCTGTTCAGAGATCAGTGGGCAGAGTCCTCTGAGGACAGTTGGATTTGCGGGATCATGACAAGAGGTTACATAATAGACCTAGTGGGCCCAGTCCCTCGTCTTTTTTAGCAACCAGCTTGCCCCACGACCCACAAAGAAGACAGGCAATGCTTCTCTGTGTTGCCTCTCTTCTTTCTGCATGAGTTATCTGGAAAGTTCCGGAAGACAAAAAGAGACACGGGTTGTACGCCAACCTCTTTTTCTTCCAAAAGCCGGATGGCTTCTTCCGCCCCATCTTGGAACAGTTGAACTTTCACCTGCAGGTGGTCAGATTTGGAATGGAATCCCTGAGGTCAGTTATCAACGGACTGGAAGCAAACCGGTTCATTGCGTCGATAGACACCAAACACTCTAGGATCTTCTCATTACCAGTTTACGGCTATCCCATTTGGCCTTGCAGTAGCACCAAGGGTGGTTCAAAAATGATGGCGGTAATGGCGGCTTATCTTTATTCCAGAGGTGTGCAGTTAATGCCCTACCTGGATGATTTACTAATCAAGGCTGCTTCGGCTCACCTGTTCGATCAACATCTTCAGCTCACCATCAGGATCCTGGAGAGGCATGGGTGGCACATAAATCGCCTCAAATCCCAGTTAATCCCTTGCCAGAGAATGAGTATTTTCTGGGACTGATAATGGATACCAACAATCAGAAAGTATTCCTTCCAGAGGACAAAATATGATCCCTGTGGAACTCTGGCATTCGAGTTTTGTCCTGCCGCAGACCGCCGGTCCTTTATGCGCCTAATTGGAAAGATGGCGTCGACCTTCAAGACTCTCCCTTATGGTCGAATCCACTCTCGTTGCTTCCAATGGGACTTCCTAAAAAAAAAAAAAAAAGTCTGGATCCCATCAGAAGTTAGAACATCAATTGATTCGCTTGTCATCGGAAGCGGGACAATCCCTTAGATGGTGGATAGCCCGGGACAACTTGCTAGTCGGCAGGTCCTTTGACCCATGGTCTTGGATCTTCGTATCCACAGACGCTAGCCTTCGGGGGTGGGGCGCTGTGGCCCTTCATTGGAGACTTCAGGGGCGCTGGTCCGCTCAGGAGACCTCTCTCCCCATCAACTTAATGGAACTAAAAGCCATGCTAAAGGCCTTACAGGACGGACAGTCCATCTTTCAAGGCCAACCGGTCCGTCTGCAGTCCGACAACGCCACGGCAGTATCGTACGTCAACAGGCAGGGAGGCATCAGGAGTGCAAGAGCAATGGAGGAGACGACTCAGATTTTCACCTTGGTCGAAAACCACGTCCCCGACATTCCCCCAGTCTCTATTCCAGGCATCCAGAACTGGCAAGCAATCTATTGCTAGATGGCTTACATCTACTATTAAGCAGGCTTACATCAATGCTAACCGACCTGTGTTCGATCGTATTGTTGCCCATTCTTCCCAATCTGTGGGTGCGTCTTGGGCTGCGTGAAATTGGCCTCAGGGGACCAGTTATGCAGAGCAGCCACCTGGTCCTCGGTCCATACCTTTACTAAATTTTACCAATTCAATGTCTTCGCGTCGGCAGATGCCAGTTTTGGCCGTAGTGCTCTACGTGCCGGGCTGTCAGAACAGTCCCTCCCTTAAGGGGGCTGCTTTAGAAAGTCCCCATGGTTGCAGTGTCCCCCAGATTGGATGAAAGAGAAAAGAGGTTTTTTATACTCGCGATAAATACGTTTCTCTGATTCCATCTGGGGGGACACTGCGTTCCCTCCCTTCTGCTCTTCTACTGTTTTGGTCTTTGGTTGATTGACCCGCCCCTTCCTTGGGGCTTTATACTTGGACTGAAGGCTAAAGGAGGGTTGCGGAGGGGAGGGGTTTGTCAGTAACATACATTAACAGAGTTTACTAGTTAAGTGCCAAACTCCTCTTCCCAGGGTGGAAGGTATTCACCAGGAAATCCCACAAGGGAAATTGGGCTTAGCGGCTCCCACCCTGCAGGTCGCGGCCCTCCAGGGAAGTTCCCAGCGTAACACATGGGAGAACAGAACCAAACAGCATACAGAGAGATACAGTTCAGTATCAATTTAATAATAACTATTACCACTTAGAAGTGGAACATGAATGCAAGTTCAATGGAGTACAGGATGCACTGTAAATGATGAACCATGGCAATGTGTAGAAGGGTAGCATTAATCACCTGAGTTCCACAATGTAAGCATAATACATAGTGAATGTAGACAACAGCAAGGGCTCCTAGAAAGTGAGATACAAATACAAAGTTCACTGGAGTGCAGAGAATACTGTGGATGGTGGAGCACGGCTGTTTATACAGGAGAATAGACACAGTCAATGGAGTTAATGGTTCAGCTGAAATGTAGTAAGCATCAGCAACAGCGAGTATCACTAAAAGTCAAATAAAATGTGAGTTCGATTGTATCCATATATGCAATAACGAAGAGATGTGGAACGAGTCGGCAATGGTCAGCAATCCATGCAGAGTCAGCGGGTGTTGATAGCAGAGATCAGTGGAATTAGAAATACAGCAAAGATGAGCAACGGCTTACCACAAGAGTGTGGACCAATTCAGCAGTAGCCAGCGGTACATGTAGGAGAGCTAGCGGCCGTAGACCACAGCGACACCACAGATGAAATGGACCAGATGAACAGAGATCAGCAAACACTGAGTAACAGCAAATGATAACCCACGGCTTACCACAGGGATGTGAAAAGAGTAGCAGCAGTCAGCAGTGTATGCAGAGTAGCTACCACTACACCACCGTGCTGCCCATATAAAAACAGAACTAGTTAACTATGTACCCATATAAACTAACAAGCATATATGAATGGCTGAATAACAGCTCTGTTGTGAGTAACAATGGGACTTTCCCCTACTCATGCAGTTTGCACCAATAGAGTGTGAGCTTTTTTTACCATTACTGCACACTTCGGACTATACTAAGCCTGTTACAGACATAACATGCTACTGTATTATAGGCGTGTGCGGGCACTGTCAAACACCCTTACAGATCAAGTAGGGAAATTTAGTTGACCAGTCAAATATGTCATCTTCCTTTTTGACTGGATCTTCATTCTCAAAACCTCTTCTTTTTTTTTTTTCCCCTGCATTTCTATTGAACCCATGAATCTTAAGTGATCCCATGTTTAGATCATGCTATGAGCACAGAATCCCTCCGTCGTTTATATGGTTTGGGAATCCTACTTGGCCTGTTGCTGTTAGTTTTTATGATCAAGATGTTTTAACTCTTTCTTAGTTGCTTCATACAGAGGGATCTGGAAAGAGGTCTGCCTTTGAATTCTCTTAGTGTGCAGGTGTTTTCTGTTTTCTTTTTTTATGAAGTACCAGCTGGAAGGTAATTTTTTATATTTCATCCAGAAGGTAATTATTCTGCTAGTGGTTTATGAGGACCACAGGGCTGCAGAGGCTCTTCTGCTGAACTGGATATTAATACGGCAGTTCTATTCTGGGTACCTGTTCCCTCTTGGCTGATGGCAAACTTGACTAGGACTGATGGTCGCAGTGAAACCTACTTATTCTTCAGTAAGGTGAGACAGTCTGGCAGCGAATCAGAAGGAATTATCTGCATTCCGCTTCACTGCCAGACGGTCAGTGTACTGTAGAGGTTAGTGTCTCTCTTCCATTCCCAAGGGGGCTTGTTAACTGTATTGAGAGGTATGGCATATGTACAGAATGGTTCCTCTTTTCTTGTAGAGTTAAGTTTTTTATTTGCACCCTTGGTATAAAATAAAGGCTGGATATCCACCTCTGCTCATAATCTGCTATACATAGGACATGGAACATTATGCACCAGTTTAATTAGTGTAGTTAGGTTAGTTTTAATAGGTGAGTGTGTTTGTCACTACTCTGGGCAGGACTGACTGTTACTGTTCTTGAGTTTGTTAGTAGCTATGCCCAGGAGGCATAAGTAGCATCCCAGAAAGTTGTCGCAGTCCTCAGATTTTTCTCCACCAGAAAAGCAGAATTCAGATAACACAGCCATTTCTCCCCATCTCTTGACAGTTCTGCTGCTTCTGCTTTGCACTAATTTCAAATACATCTGTCATAATTAAACGCTCAATTACACAGCTGTATTAAGTTACATGCTGGTTTAAGGAAATGTATGTTTCTCTGTAAGCAAAAGGCAGGTCAACTTCTGTAAAATTTTGTAGGTATACTCCTAAGAAGTCACTGTTGAAATCCATAGCTCAACCTATTGAATATAAGTAGAAGCAACCTGTTGGTCGCTTATCAATTGCAAAGCAATTCCTCAGCATGTTCCCTGTCCATCATCCCTGTAGAATTCACTTACCACTGTTGGAGGAAATTGGATCTCCTGGGAGAAACACCTATATACACAATGTATATGTCCTCTTTGTTCAGATTTTTTT